>NC_068357.1:10970801-11270801 GCF_020536995.1 Dreissena polymorpha
AACTTGTGTTTTAGGATGATTTTCATTTTCTTGATTGTATGAAAACCATTCTCAAACAACACTTAATTTACTTTTCTACTATCCTAAAATACTTTATTAAAAGGCGTGTTCAAACAACTGACAGATTTCGTATTTCCCCAAATTTGCAGAGTAAATCATTGGGACTCAATGCTTACAAAATGAGCTGATAGGTTCCGTATAGATATCAACATCAATTTGCATTTTCTGTAAAATCAACGCATCCCTACTTCATAAATATACTTAATATACTTCCTTTAATTTTACATGCTGTTAGTAATTCTAACCAATTTCGCTGGGACCTCCATGTTTGCATTTCGTTTTTCTATTACTCAAATGTTTACGGTGCTGATAATTTACGGTTTTACAATAATTTGGACACAATAATGTTTGAGATTTAATTCGCAAATGCAGTCTGAACGTCTGAACTAATATGTATGATAGTTAAAATAGTAATAACTCACAGATGTTATAGTATTAGCATGTAGTGGAAAAGTCTAAGTAGAAATTCTAGAGGTAAAAATATCTTCATAAAACTGTTCATTTCAATCTTGCCGATATAAAATAAAATTTAATTTGCATGTTTGATTGTGCCCCACCAAAGCACTTTACTTTGTAAGTGGTCGATCTTTTTTCATTCGTGAGTTGATTTCTGACTGATTATGTGTAACTAATTATATAACTGGCATAAACCCCTGGTATGGAACTGATTTGTTATCACGAAATGTCAATAATCCGAATTGTGCACAATCTATTACGGGCTTTGCTCTCGAGTTTTGAAACAATCATTATGTCATTTGCATAGCATGTACATCGTTATCTAATCGCGAACAATCGAAAGGTTTGTTAACTTTTTATTGAACTAATTTACACCACATTTGGGTGGGGGGGGGGGGCTGCTACCCTCATTCCACTAAGGAATATTGTTTAATGGATAGTAGCATTGGTCCAGATCGGACAAAATAGTTTTTCATTTAAACGTTGATTAACAGAGACGTCGTTCATTACTGTTTTTCTTATAGAAGAGAAATGATACAAATCAACGGCCACAAACATGATTAATTGGATGAGGTCAACTTCTTCTTAATTTATAGTATAAAATGTTTCTCTTTCCTGTTTAATTTTAGACACTGACTTGTCGCGATCCCTGAATGATTCGGACGTGCACTGCGCCATGACAGCTGGGCTGGTGGCCATGGCAAACAGGCTTCATATCGCTTTTACGACCACGCAGCCCAGACCGGAAATGACTAACCGGTATCCTTACCAATCGTTCCTTAATTCACTTCTGACAGCTGGTTAAAGTACCAATAAGATCGAGACCCCGACCGTTCCTTTTCGTTGACACATTGTCTCTGAAGTGCGAGAACGAACAATTAGTTTTCTACGCCATACCCCCGGCAATGTTTGCATGGTGGAACAGAGAGGATAGGTCCTAGATTCTGTATTAACTAAAATATTTTAATGAGCGTGATGAAACAAAGGCAATCAATATGTTTAAAATTGTATTGCAATTAAATGCCGGGATGGCTCAGCGAACGAACTCGGCGTCCCTTCTGATATAAAACTTAATAAAAAGCGATCTCTGTCGTCAACCACAAACCTCTTTCGGGACTTACAAGGAACTGATATTAAAACACCCATACCACAGTAAACAACAAATATCTTTAATAAAGAATATGTATATTTTGATATTGTAAATAACGTTTACAAAGAAAACTTTCTAAATAATTAAATTCAAAACAAAGAATGAATTGCATTTACGTTTTGTAGTTGACAGCCGCTAATCCACCGCACGAAATGTTTCGTAAGCAGTGAATGCTTATTTGTCTTTACAATGTTTTATTCGTATTAACCCAGTTAACAAATAAATACATAGTGCACATCACATTTCATTTGAATTTATATACACTCATGTATGATGAAATTTTCAGAATTCAATACATATATGACGGATCTTTTACATATATGTACACGTTACAACTGCGCAAATGTATATTTGTATATAACATTACATAATTATATAGTTTAAGTATCATCAGAGGGTAAATTATGTATTCAACATTAGTTTGCTTTTTCACTATATGGTACATTATTATTTCACTCAGACGCAGTTTCTGTCTACACATTTAGATGAAATATTTATAGCTCTTTCAGGGTTCAAACGAAAATTCTTACCACGATAGGGTTTTCCAAAAGAAAGTTTAAACAATCAGACAGTTATTAAAGTGATATTATGGGCATTTTTCACTGTTAAATTTAGCTGAAAAGAATTAACAGGTCAAAGAGTTAGTTAAAATGTGGTAACTGACCAATTATCTGCAACTCATCTTGCTACCAGTTGTTTATTAAAAAAATATTTTTTATTCGATATTTTACATGTCTCACCCTTTCATCTAAGCCGAAATGATCCGTAAAACAAAATTGTGTCTTTGTGTCGTATGAACGAATTTGCACTAAAACAAAATTTAGGTTGACATCGTACATGCATGATCAGTTGTCAAACGAAAGTACTGTTGATATTCAAATGCATTATTTTTCTCTTTTCGGGATATTGTTTTAGTATGTTCATGCTGCATTAACAAATATAAGTGTATATGAAGTGAAAGCACCAAAAATAAACAACGGTTGCGATAGTTACCTATAAACTGTTAGATGCCCATAATATTACTTTAATAGCAAACAGTCAAATATCGCGAGCCTTTTCTGGGACGATTTCCAGGCAGGCTTACCGCTTACTGACCTTGTTATCCGCCAGATGAAATGCATTACGTTTAAAGAAAGAGCACAATGTTTTGTGCTGCAATAACCAATATTAAATAGTGTTTGAAATTCAATATGAAAGCATGTACTGGTAATATAAAGAGAATAAAAGGTTACTGTCTGATCTTTTGTAATATATCAGGCTTAGAATAATATAACGGCGAGGCTTGCCGAGCCGTTATTTTATTCGTGCCGAGCCTGATATATTACAAAAAGATCAGACAGTAACCTGTTGTTCTGTTTATCATACCTCTACGTCCCCGATTTTTAAGATATAATGTAAAAATCGCTAAAAAGCTGCAGTTTTAGCGAGAAAGAATAAGACTTGTGTAATTTGACGGGTTAATAATGACGTATGAGCACGCGCGCTTAAGATTTGTAAAACATGTTTTTTTGCTGTTTGTGTTGCATTTTGTGTTTAAAATATATTACATCTTGGTATCGAATTGTTTGTTTTGTTAAATCGCATTCGATTTTACTTACAATGATTGCTTTATAGTTGATTCCGAGTAATATGACCATCCTCCACGCATGCCTGTTATAAGAACATTATGTTGACCATGATATAAAACAATATATCAGGCAACGTTATATCAGGCAGATATCAATGCGGTGGTATGATAACAATTATTATTGTAGTTTTATCAGCATAGGAGGCAATAGCGAAATAAAATAGGCGTGTGCAGATGATGCAAAAAAAGAGAATAGGCTGTTGATTAATGTCAATTAAGGTTAAAACCTTGGTTGGACAGGTAAGCCGAATGTAAGACCTGTGTACGTCGAAGGTTTTAACCTTAGTAATTTCTATGAATAATAATAAATAAAGAAAAGTAACAACGTTGTGTATTGGTGTAACAAGCAATTCGCCATTTTACGCACATCTGTTAGCATCAATGTGTCATGATAAGGCGAATAGAATGTTCAGATATAGTAGAAAACTCCTAACACTTTGTGTTGTGAAAATGTATTTACATAGACAGGCTACTAAAGAAGCATATATAAGAACATAATACAAAATACTAGACAGGCAATACAACATCAACTTATTGCGCATGTTTGCATACATCATAACGTAAAATAAAATAAACCACAACTCAAATAAAGATTTGATTTAAAATATAATAAATGCATCAACATTATTCAAATTTACAAATACCATATACAACGTATACATTTACAATTTTAAAACTCATAAAACTCATAGGAACATTAAAAGAAATATATTACGCATAAGTACACGTATACAAAGTGTGAGACGGGTTGTGTCCAATGAAAATTATTACTCTCCCTTTTCATTATCAAAGAAAGTGAAGATTTAGGTTCAATGATCAAATCTCTTGTAAGTTCATGTCCTTTAACTGGAACAAACTTCTTTCCTCCCAACGCTAGACCGGCACGACTCTGGGTTGACCTTTGACACGTTTTTGGCAATGACTTTTGTGAGCATTTTCAGCATGTCGAACGGTCTTTTCTTGTACTTATCCTTATCCTTATCCTGCCTAAAATGAGGCTGTGCAAATCGCGTATCATCCAAGAGCCTTCTGCCTTGTTTCTCCACGCGATCGAGCCGGTTGGGGTAGCATAGAATACTAGGTGATAAATCTCACAATCCAGTGAGAGGGGTTCATCCACAATATTCTGCTTTCGTTTTACCTCGGCATTCATAAGTGAAACAGAACGAACATCAACTTCTATAGCGTCTTCAATCGATGGCTTTTGTTTCATACAGCAATGAAGGTATATCTTTAACCAGGTTCTGATTCTCTGCTCCATATGCTTCCATCAGTGCATTTGCGGTTACTTGCTGATATATTTTATGGCCGTTGTGAGGCGCGTTTGCAATTTCGGTTTCTGACTTCCAGTGCTTATATCACACATATGTCAGCATCGGTATCTTTTGATAGATCATAAGTAAATGATTTCAGTAACTTGTCTGAAATGCATTTATTGGTACTGAGTATAACACAACTATTTAATGAAGAAAAACCTAGCGCAACTAAAATGAGCATTTTCAAGGCAAACAACAAAGATAAACGAGTCCACTTACAACTAATATATTAACTAAATTATATACATAAATATGTTTATTATGTACAAACATTTTTTAATAAAATTGTTAACACTCTCTAATAAATTGTTTCCATTTACCGACATGTTGTGCTCGTGTTTTTGAGTGTTAATGATGATCAATGTTTTTATAGAGTATGCGTTATAGAGTAAACAGTACGAGGATTATATCGGCCAATTTACAGGTATAATGTGACTAATATGGGACGAAAAGCGGTCTTACGTAAGGTATATACATAATAATCTATCCAATATTATTGTACGATTAGTAACAAATTGTCATGGCCCTCATGAACTGTGATTGAACAAATATTTGCAAACGTGTGAACTTAAATGCCTATACAGAATACGATGTCTGTCCTGAACAAATCAATGAATAAAGTAAAACTGTTGACCATAAGAACCAGAAAAATATGTGTGAGCAGGTTCAACATTGGTTAAACAAACTGGAATTATTGTGTATTAAATTTTACTAAGATGATAATTGTCAGAATAAATAACAGGATCAACAACATAAAGCACAAACGCAAAACAAAACAAGAATAACTAAATAGATATAAGTATACATATCTTACGAGAGAAACACCAATGTTTTTTGAAACGGAGCACAGCGAAAACAATTAACACAAATAAAGCGTATTTCCATGTTTTAAGACTTTTGATTTATCGTACCCTATTTTGGGATACAGCTCACATGATTATTTAATATCCCTTCACAATGAACAAACGTAATAAAATACAAAGGAAACGTGTTAATATGCATAATAAAATGACTAAATTGTATTATGTTAACAGACGAAAAGAAATACAGGATTATAATCGAGTATATACATTAAACATGTAACTTGACTTTATTGCAATAAAAAGGAAAATAAAACATAAAAACTAATTTAAATGTTAAATGTTAATTAACTCGAGAAACATGCGATACTGTAAACTCTTGAGAAAGAAAACCGACGTCAAATTTCGTAGTAAAACAATAAATATATATGAAAAAACTAGGCTAAGGCCTTGATTTTTAACTATTTATATATATTCACACATATCGCCAGTTACGGGGTCTCCGATTAAGAAATAGGTCATTGGGTCCCCACTTTAAAAACATGTATCTCCATACCCTTTTTTATCCGATATTAACACGAATTAATGTATATAGGGGTAACCCCATATAGTATTATATATAAATACGTCATTTATTTTATCATACAAGAAATATATAGCAACATTAATTGCGAGGTATACATAATTTCAATTTCAGGACGCGATTGTGGTTTTCGATATAAGACCTTATTGTAACATTTGATTGCATTACCTCCCCTACACCCCCCCTCATAGTAATTAAAGGTGCCTAGAACGCGGGGTTGTATACAGATCCCGTTTATAATATTGACCCCTTAAGTATAGTCTGAAAACTACCGAGACCGCGTAACTGGCACAATGTAATAGTATATATATATTCGATAAAAATCCACATATGGGTCGCATTTATTTTACCCTTTCATTTTCAAATCAGCACGACTTATTCTGTCAGAAGTTGATTACAGAGCAGTCTGTTAATTGTTTCGTAAAGCTCAATCTGCCAGATAATAGTATTGAACGTGAAATATAAACTAACTTTTTGTCGACATAGGCCAAAGAAAAAAGCTCTGGTGTATGCAGAAACATTTGTTTCATTTGTATGTTTAGTGTAAAATACGATTATGAACGAGACATTTTAACAGAACAGACATAAATTGATTGGAATAATAACACAGGTTCTTTAAGAAGAATCTTTAAATATCATCGGACATCACACACACTATGTTTTATGTTATTGATCATCACCTAACGGCGGAAAGATCAAGTCCCGAGTAAGTTTGTGTTCGACAACAGATATAGCCTTCTTTTTATCCAGATTTGTATCATAAGGAGCGTTTGTAGTCCTCAGAGCCATCTTAGCGTTCACTTTTAACAACAGTTTTAGTATATTCACTGGTCGTCTCCCATCACACTTCTTAACAAGTTTGTTTAGGTAATACAGCATCCAGGAGCCCTTCTCTGTGTTCCGCCACGCCAACATGCCCGGGGGTATGGCGTAAAAAACAAGTTGATCGTTCTCGCACTTCAGAGAAGGTGTGTCAACGAAGGGGAAAGGTTTAAATTGGGGACTCGACCCAAGAGGTTCATCAACGAGCTGAGTGGAAGTGAACTGAGGAACCATGTGTATCGCGGATGACTCATTTTCGGCTGCAGCCGGGAAGTCGTCATGAAGATGTACAGGGCCACGTGCCCAGCTGTCCATGGCAAAGTGCACGTCAGAATCGTCCAGGAATCGCTGGGTCTCTGGAATTTACCATGAATTGTAAAAACAGTAGTCTAGTAGGAACGGACGTCCACGGTGCATGATTGGAACCTTTTTTTTTAAATATGCTGATATTGTTCTACATTGTCTTGGGTAATAGAAAATGTTTGTTCCCAAGAAAACTTTTATGCCCACGGGGTCTTAATCCAAGATGGCCACCAACATGGCCGACCAAAAACATAGTAAATACCGTTTTTTTTGCAAATTACTCAAACACCATATATTTTCCATGATTTTGGTAAGCTTTTAAATTTAAGCAATTGAGAACATATTATTTTTATTAAACAAATAAGTTTTTTGGTGAAATATTAAACATTGTATGAAAAAAATGACTATATCAATGAAAAAGGTATAAAAACCCATGTAATTTTGTCCTTATGAAATGTTTCAATTTGTATCTGAAAAACAGTTTAGATACAATTATTATCCTAACTACATTAAACACACACCTATGGGGCTAAGGAATATAAATTTATAATATCTCATGTAAATATGATAATATAAATGCGATTTGTAAGACAAGAAAAATGGGTGGGGTAAATGACAAATCAAAAAAGAAAAAATGCCTAATGTGCATATTGATATATTTTGAGATAAACGATTCTTGCTAACTTGTTATGTTTATGTATTTCGATCTTTTTGATACTTTTAAGTGCATGCACATTGTTGTTAAACATAAAATTCATTTTCTCTTTAATATAATAGTAAAATAAAGATAAAAATCATTTATCAACAAAGGGTGTAGCATCTCTTATATTGAGCTCTAGTAGTATCAGGGGTTCACGCTGCATGATTCTAAGATTTTATTTGAAAATGCTGATGATAATCTACACTTTTGGGGGTAAAATATTATTTTTGTACCCAAGATACTTATTGATCACATGGTTTCTAAAGCCAAGAGGCTTCCAAGATGACTGCCCATTAACCTATAAAATATTGTGTTTGCACAAATTGCATAAACAACATCTAATTTGGACCGTTTTGGTTAGCTTTTTAATATAAGTAATGTATTACATATTATTAGAAAAAACTACAACAATTTACTGTTTTTTATGAAAAATATTACATGAATATATTACATGAAAATATGATTGAGTACACGTTAAATTGGTACACAAAATGGTTGTTTTTGCGTAGGACATTTTCAAGTATAACCTGATGAAATTAACATGTCAACTGCATATATAAACCATAAAGAGACTTAGGAATAATATTATATATTATTGTATGTGAATATCATCCATGATTATTATATACAAGAAATAAAAGTGGATGGGGGCAAATGACAATCTGAAGACAAAATGCCTAATGTTCATGTTGATATATTTTAAGATAATTGATCATTTTAAACTTGTTATGTTCACGGATATATGGATTTATTTTCGTACTGATTAGTGCCTGTACATTGCATGCAATTAAATGCTAATTTCACTAACTCATAACAGTATTGTTAACAAAAAGGAAAAAAAGATCATATAATTGTATGCACATAGCTTACGCATTCAAATCGCATTTATTAAAATCCCTGTCGAAACAAAGATTGTTATTTTTACACACAACAAATCTTCTGAATGCACTGCATAATACACAATTGCGAGACAAACTCTTAGTCTTTACTAATTAATAACGTTGCTATAATATTCTTGTAACGTATTCTTTCCTTTCTACGTGATGATAGGAAACATATTGCATTCAATCAAGTAAATAGATTAAATCTAATTAACTTGAGCAACCAAACCAGTTGTGCGTGTGTGTTTTTTTTAAGTTTATGAAATCCTTCCGCGCCTGAGGCTGAAAAATGTGTGGACCCGGAGTTGGTTCCATAACTTCTACTAAATTAACTCACTGGACCGTTCTTAAAAAATCAAATAGGAAACTAATAATAAATTGTAAACAGAGGTTATTAAAAAAAACGGAGTTAAAAGAGAAAAGCAAAATATTACACGACCATTTCATTTTATTGATTCATTATATTTGAGAACTATGCATATAACTAACATTTTTGGTGCGTCCCTTTGTTATACATGTAGATTTTATATGGCAGAGGATCTTATGCACACAATACCCTTTATAGTATATTTATTTTACAACGTAAGTAATCAATGTAAGTAATGGCGACGGTTTAAACAAATCGCATTTCAGTCAAATAAAATAGACAAAACCGCCTACTTTCAACCACAATAGCTATCTTATAATAGCTCTATTATCAAATATGTCAGGTTGGTTAAACGTCTTAAATGGGTAATCGTCTAATTTTTCGTGTTCATTTTATATCGACTTTAATGCAAGATAGCTTTAAATATATCACCTGTTTATGAATGTTCTAGATAATCTCAGATAACATGTTTGTAAAGCGATACGCTGTCTTTATACCATGCGCACATATTTTAATTTTCAACAAATAATTCTACTTAATGGGTAGAATTGAATACACCTATTTTTTTCCTATGTCTAAAATACGCGAATATCTGTTTAAATCGAGAATTTTTTCTAGTATTTTGCGCATACATATTTTAACCGATTATATTTTAAAATCAATAATTTAAAATATTTTACAAATTGACTGTATTTGCTATCATTTAACACATTGAATGTAAGTTATTTAATAAGAACCCCCTGCGTTTAAGAGTTAGTCGGCACATGTGTAACCATAGGCGATGATTGAGTTGTTTGCATAAGATATTTTAACAAAGCATTTCCATTAAGTTTCCTCATAACGTTAAAATATCGATTGCCGCCTTTTTAATAGGTCGATGATCAAGCTGGTATGAATAAACGATTTTTCGTTCAATGAATAAGTGTATATATTCGTCTTTCAAATAATGAAAACATATATTATGAATCTCAGAAAATAGTGTGTCATAATTGTTTTTTTTACCGGCCTTGCGTCATGGGATATAGTTTGTTCTAGTGAACCAAGATGCATGACTGTGTCTGCTTTCACTAATTCAGGGTCTAGGATCACCTTATAATGTGGGGTTCGCATTTCAATATTACCGGACGTATAGGAGCCGCTTTTTCCCCGCTATTATTTTTACATTTTGAATATATTGCATTGCATAGAAGACAAATTTTGATATAATTTCTGTAAAAAAACATTACGCAGTTACTGTTTTTAGTGACACGAAGTCAAAATTTGACGTATTTAGAATAACCGGTAATATACAGCACTTGTCCCCATCCATTTGTAAAGATGTCCAATTTTAAGCACCCATTTTCTCAGACTCATTAATTAAAAATACACGCGCTACATATGCGCTATTAATATCTAATTATAGTATACCAATGAGCTGAACTATATGAAAAACAAAGACATTAAACTTTCTTATTGACGCGTTTACCTCTCGTTAGCACCGTGTGTAAACCACTCTAAAACTGTGATTCTGAATCCCGTTAACACTAGTCGATCTAAGAATAACGGAAACTACGGAGTCTTAAAAAGCTGCATTCTATCGACTCAATTGAGCTAAAACAAATACGCCTACAATTATATAACTGCATGAGTTGTTTATGTACCTACCTGCGTTGCCGCCACAAGTTAGATCAGGTGCTGCCTTTTTTGACACCAATAGGTCAGCACCGCTGTCATGTTCTTCACCTAGGACAGAATTTACATAAATTCATGAACATCTCGAAATGTAAATAGGGGTTTTACCGACTGAACTAAAACTTGAGTGATTACATTGATTAAATACGTTGAAAATATTTGGCATGCCTACTTGAAATGATTAAATGATTTTGTAATTACCACAGAGTATACATTTGCTATATTTATCACTCACTTGGTTCTATCCATTCAATTATATTTGTGTAAGTAGAAACAATAATAAATCAATAATTAAAGTGATTGACTTACCTCTACAAGCTTGGATTATGAATAATTTTGGTTTGTTTTTTAGGGACGGGCAATTGTCGTCGTTGAACATTTCAGTTATTGTGCTGGTGAAAATCCATCTGTCGTCTGAGCACACAAGGGCGTGGTCACACTTTCCTTCAGCTTTGGGGTTCGGTCGTTCTAACCCGTGTGTGCTAAATGCTACGACAAGCATGTTACTGTCCGAATGGTCGAGACACATCACATCTTCGAGTAACTGTTTCGTTTCTGTGAAGGACATATTTGTTGTTTTTCCTTTATAGACCGTTAAACGAAGTTTGTAGGCAATGTTAGATAAATACGCTTCATCTTTGTCTGCTCCATGCCTGAACGCTTGGCGCTTGAACGTTTCATTAACAATGATGATCATATAGCCTCGGTGATCGCGACTGAAATCGTATGGGTCAACAAGTAAAACATCCTGTTCAGGACATTTGGTATTTGAAATTCGACCAGTTTGTGAAGATTTGGTCAGCTTTTGATCGACCTGTAACGGAAAGAAAAAAATGATATGTTTCTGTAGTGGCGTCAGTAAATTCTCAAGTAAACACTGTAGAGGCCGCAGTGCCACATTCTTCTTGGCCGACCCCGTCTTTGCTCACTTTCTCTTCGCTTTCACGTACAACTGTAGTACATGTGTTAATGTCAGTTTCTTGACCGTTAAAGGGACTATTAACCCACAAATTATCACGCTTTTCGTCCATACGATATTCTTCTACATAAGCATTGTCTTTTAGAGAACCATGTTGATTTGTAAGACGATAAAAATCGGTGGGGTAATTATAACCAATGTTGCTGGGATCGCCATGTTGCAATTCGTTTTCTATGACTATGTTGTTTACGATGCTGATTATTTACTGTTTTACAATTAATTTGGACACATGTTTGAGATTTAATTCGCAAATGCAGTCTTAATGTCTGAACGAATATGAATATTAGCTGAAATAGTTATAACTCATAGATGTTTTTGTATAAGCATGTAGTATTGCTAGTGAAAAAGTCTTAATAGAAATTCTAGAGGTGATACTTTTTACTGATCTTTTTTTAACTGTTCACGTTCGTTTTGCTGATATAAAATGAAATTTAATTTGCATGTTTGATTGTGCATCAACACAGCACATGACTTTGTAACTGGTCGACCCATTTTTAATTCTTGAGTTGAATTCTAACTGCTTTTGTAACTAATTAACTAATTATATAACTTGCATATAGCGCTGGTATTGCACTGATTTGTTATTACGAAATGTCAATAATCCGAATTGTGCACAATATATTATGGACTTTGCTCTCGAGTTTTGAAACAATCATGATAATGATGTTGATGATTATGATGATCAAAACAACAATGATTATGTCTACGATGATGTTGATGATAATAGCAATAACAGCGTTATTTATATTATTGCTTTTACTTTTGACACCTTCGATGATGGAAGCACTTTAACTACTTTAATAAGATCTTGACTTCATTCAAACAATAAGATTATAAAAACGTGTATATGATATACCCCACTCTCCATGCCTTGGCTGTGTCCAACGCCAATGTCCCGTGTACCTCGATAGAGGCTGGCTGTATAAAATCGAGACACTGATAACATAAAAATGGATATAATGAAGTATGTATTGGCTGTATCAAATAACGGAAAGACAGAAAACGTTTATGCAATAAAGTTTGAGCTGCCTTTGACTCCATGTTGGTAATATTAAACTTGTATCGCGTTGACGTAAATGACTGTGGTGAGACTCTATTGTTATCCGAACAGATCTTCCTCATTGAAAACTAGAACACTTGCACTTATAAATTATATATTGAAAAATGTAAATCTTGTTTGACTACAATGACTGCAATAACTGTTTGGCATACATACAACATATTAACAAATAATGCTTAATATTATAAATGAAACACACATCAACATTATAATGAGCAGATACAGTTAAACTGTATGCACCTGGCGATCAGTTGCATTGTAGAGCAAAATCACTTTTTTAAATATGCGACATCAGGAACAATTACTTGATACTGCTGTTAATACAAACAAAGTTTAAAACAAGGGCTGTTTGTAAAACATGCATGCCCCCCATATGGGCTGTCCGCTGTAGTGGCAGCCATTGTGTGAATAAGTTTTTTGTCACTGTGACCTTGACCTTTGACCAAGTGACCTAAAAATCAATAGGGGTAATCTGCGAGTCATGATCAATGTACCTATGAAGTGTCATGATCCTAGGCAAAAGCGTTCTTGAGTTATCATCCGGAAACAATTTTACTGTTTCGGGTCACCGTGACCTTGACCTTTGACCCAGTGACCTGAAAATCAATATGGGTCATCTGCAAGTCATGATCAATGTACCTATGAAGTTTCATGATCCTAGGCGTAAGCGTTTTTGAGTTATCATCCGGAAACCATTTAACTATTTCTGGTCACCTTGACCTTTGACCTAATGACCTCAAAATCAATATGGGTCATCTGCGAGTTATGATTAATCTATCTATGAAATTTCATAATCCTATGAGTATGCGTTCTTTAGTTATCATCCGAAAAATCATTTTACTATTTCGGGTCACCGTGACCTTGACCTTTGACCAAGTGACCTCAAAATCAATAGGGGTCATCTGCGAGACATGATAAATCTACCCATGAATTTTCATGATCCTAAGCATATGCGTTCTTGAGTTATCATCCGAAAACCATTTTACTATTTCGGGTAACCGTAAGCTTGACCTTTGACCTAGTGACCTCAACATCAATAGGGGTCATCTGCGAGTTATGATTAATCTATCTATGAAATTTCATAATCCTAGGAGTATGCGTTCTTTAGTTATCATCCGAAAAATCATTTTACTATTTCGGGTCACCGTGACCTTGACCTTTGACCTTGTGACCTCAAAATCAATAGGAGTCATCTGCGAGTCATGATCAATCTACCAATGAAATTTCATGATCATAGGCGTATGCGTTCTTGAGTCATCATCCGAAAACCATTTTACTTTTTCGGGTCACCGTGACCCTGACCTTTGACCTAGTGACCTCAAAATCAATAGGGGTCATCTACGAGTCATGATCTATCTAACGATAAAGTTTCATGATCCTTGGCGTATGCTTTCTTTTGTTATCATCCGGAAACCATTTTACTATTTCGGATCACCGTGACCTTGACCTTTGACCTAGTGACCTCAAAATGAATAGGGTTCATCTGCGATTCATGATCAATCTACCTATAAAGTTTCATGATCCTTGGCCCAAGCGTTCTTGAGTAATCATCCGGAAACCACCTGGTGGACAAACCGACAGACCGACAGACCGACCGACCGACCGACCGACAAGGGGCATAAATATTAAATATTGCAAAACATGATAACTAGATATAAAAAGATAGCGTATGTCGCATAAGTTAATGTTTTGTTACATAATATATAGGTTAAAGGTAAAATTTCAATATGGATATTTACCTTCGGTTTATTATTATTTTTATCGCAAATAATTTAGATAATTTAATACAAAAACTATAAAATCCCTACATACCTCTTCCTTTCGAATGCTTATAAAATCCGTTGTATAAAATTAAATTCTACGTAACGCTTTGTTAGAAATGTAACCTTTGTAGCTGTCAAAAACGCATTAATCTGTGTTTAAGTTAAGGTACAAAACAGCATACAGTTGAACGTTACATATATATTGTACGGAATGGACTTAAAAATGGACATACTGTTCATTTTATTTTTGTAGGTGAATAGAAAAGAGTGTGTGTGTGATTCAATATTATTCTATATTGTTGACACAAAATAATGTGAGAAAGTCTTAAGTACGTGTATTTAATGTAATGTCTTTGTGACATACTATATGTGCATAAATTTCAATACAATTAACATGTTAAGTAAAACAAGATGTTATTAATTTTTCTTACTGAGGTTCTTGTTTGTAATACAGAGAAATGTTTAACAAAAAAGTATATCAAATAAATGTTATTCTTAAAAATAGCGGTATAACTCTGTGAATGTATTTAATGAAGGCGAATTTCATGTGTGTTTTATAATTGACATCTGTTTAGATACAACACGTGGTAATTAACTCACCCGAACTGTTTCTGGAAAGTGGAGATTGCAATTCATGATAATCATCAGATGAGCTTTCAGAATGTTGTTTGGGTAATTGAAACATATTTAGACAAGTTTTGTTTTACTTGCTTTATATAAAGTTTCATAAAAGAGTACATAACACATACATGAAAGTATTTTGCATAATGAAATTGTATAACTTTACCTCATTTTCTTGGTTTATTCGCACAAAGGATTCATTCAAATGAATTGATTTGCAAATTGTCAACAAGGATTTTCCGCCACCTGTAATTCCAGTATTAATAATTTACGTGTTATGCAAAATAACACAATAGCGCCTTCTTAATGCTTTTGATACAAATACACAATGAAATAGGAATATAATAACTTAAAAGAACTCGAATTAACAACCAACGAACACGGAAGCACCAAGGGTATAAATATGCAATTTAAATCAGTACAGTCATCATAAATGAGTATATTAGCAGAGAAAAAGCAGGTACCCTTAAATGTTAATAAACATTGATAACTGACCGTATTAAATACACTCATATAAAGATTGCTTCTGCTTCTTTAGACAAACAAACGTATACCTCCATCATTATTTCGCATGTGTAAGAGTGTCTCCACAATAGATGAAGGCTTCGAACTGAGGAGCTTCGCCAACTCCTCGTCAACGTCTTCCTCTGCCGATTGCAGGAGTGTGGCCAGAGACGTCAGCGGACGTATATCCATCGCCACTGTAATCGCATTGATTGCTTTCTTCAAGTCTACTTCACAGACCTTCAAGATTTCAGATCCTATGTCTTGACCATCGCAGATTACAGAAATGCGGTTGTCGCCACTGGGAAGATCTGTGGAAGAAATGGCATTTTTATCTGCATTTTTATCAGTTTTGTCGAAATAATCAAACTTTACATTTCTGTTTTACCTCGTTCAATAAATTCGCCAAAAATTTCGATACTTGTAATTATGAAGAAAAGAGGTCTATAATAATTAATAATGTAAACACTCACGTTTATGAAACCAGTAATAATTTCGAAGAAAAAGTAGTACAAGTATAAAAAAACAACATTCTTTAATTGTATGATAACAGACAGTCGTTGCGTTCCATTAGAAAGAAACAAACTAAAGCTCCATTTTTGAAATAAATGATAACTTATACAGGCTTTAACGCATATTTGCATTTACTACGGTAGGTCAGCTTTAAATAAGAAGATACTCTGGCCTTCTTTAATTGATTGTTAAAAACGAGGAGACCGACGTAAATGTTATCGAAAAAAAGGAAACAAAAACGAATGTATCACTCTACATGGTGATTAAACTAGTAGCATATGAAAGGGTTTTACTTTAAAAAGAAACTTCAAACATCGTACCTCCAGTCTGGAATGCCCAGACGTTCGTGAGGACACGCGTAGCCGGAAGCTCTTTGTCAGCATGTCGCACTACAACTTTCTGGAATGATGTCTGCTCATTTTCTTCATCAAACATCAAGATTATTACCTCAGTCGGCCCCTGAATTATCGATTAAAACATAAAATGGCAACACATGGCAAATCTCAAAACGTTTTTTTTATTTCAGTATTTGGAGATCAGGAAAATTAATATGATTAAGGTTTACCAAATTGACCTTTTTCGACACACATAATTACAAAAGACAATATTTGTAAAGACACTGAACAACGATTTATAAAAATAACAAATGAATAATTAAACGAAAACAAAACTTGTAATTTCACAATTACAAAAATGAATCAATCGTTTCAGAAAAGTTGATATATTATTTAATGAAGTTAAATAAAACTAAAAGCTTTTAAATAGAAAGTTCTAACAAATAAATAGGAATCGCAATACATATTTTAGACAAACATTTTGATACTTACAGATATAATTTCTGGCTTGACTATAAATCTGTTTGCCTGTAGAGGCAAACACGGCCCATCAAATTGTTCCACACAAGCAATTACATCATCACGAAATTTTTTATATTCATTTGTGCCATATCTAGCAACTGAGAAATAGCGATCGCAGTTCATGCCACAATAATTGACCACTGAATCAAGTTGGCTTGGTGGGCATGAAAAAAGAATTTTCACATTGACTGATGATCGAATAATTTTGTCAGAACCTCTTTTTTAATCTTCTGTATCGCTTCGCAACCCTTAGGCGTCAAAATTATCAATATGACGCCATTTTGTTTGCTGTCAACGTGAAAGTGTATGTCAGTAAATAAAACAATGTTAGTCACACATTTTCCGGGGAGATTATTCTTTATACTATCTACGATACTTTTACTGTCCGGCGCGCACACAACAAACACGCGAACCATTTTATTTAGCCTTTTTACATAACATCAACACAGTGAAATCGTAGTTCACACACTACATAGTTCGGTTTTACCGGAAGTGAACATTGATACAATGGTTTAACACTGTTTTATAATGTGAGCGACTGTTGCTGAGTGTGAACAGTGAGGGTAGTTTTAACACAGTATCAATCCGGAAGTTGATGTCATACACAATGTTAGCGGCTATCGCTATCTGTCGTTATACATATTGTTGACTTTGATAAGTTCAGGTGTATTTAAATCGCAACAAGGTTTGAGTGTATCCAAATAAAGTTTAAGAAGTATTTCTTTTATAACAGTATCCAGATTAAGTTAGCAAATCCAGATTATTTGCAAACTTTTTATTTATTTATTGAACAATTGTAATGAAATTTTGCATATTTGTAGGGGACATTGAGTACATACATATAATTGGAAAAAAAGAGTTAAAATGTTTTTGGAAAGTAGACTTATTTGATGCTAAAGTAGCCATCCCCCGTAGGATCCCAACGGAGTTTTGGCTCCCCCGTTAAGAATTGCAATTCTTCTACGGGAGTTTTTTCCAGACGGGAGAATTTTTCCTATATTTTACAAAAAATGTAATTAAAATATTATGCTTTGTTTACTGTTTCAATGTTTACAAATACACATGCTTAAGTCATACTTGTAAGAAATATGTACTTAAATAAAAAAAACAAAGTGTTTGTAGATTTTCTTCCCCCCGTGGGATTTTTACGGGGGCACCCGCCAGTCTCCCATTTCCATTAAACTCCCGTGGGAGGTTTGACGGGTCCCCCGTCAATCCCCAATTTTCAATAAACTCCAATGGGAGTTTGACGGGGGTCCACGCCCATTTACAAAGAAATCCCATGGGTGTTTGACGGGGGAATCAGACTTCAATAAACATTTAATACCCATTGCAATATATTCCATTGTATAAAGACACCAACTTAATTAAATAATTGATGTTTTCTTTTTAAGGTGTCAAAATCAATTTATAATGATTGAATTTTCTTAAATCAGTACCAAAATTTATGTTGAATAAAATGTCTATTTGTTAAGAGATTATACCCACATATCGATATTTCTGTAAAGATGAATTTAAAACGTTCAATAATTTTGAAAGACTCACTGTATAAAGTGACTTGTCTCGAAATTATATTACATTTACCTTTTGATAATCCAAACGTTGCTTTTATCCATTACTGTGATGATAAATACAATTCAGAAAGACAATAACATTGGAAACATACTGATTGTCATTCGGACTTGTATTTCTTTTGTTGTTTATTCCTGTGTTACAGTTTTGAAAGTTTTTTGCTCGAAATTTTGCTTGGAATAGCCATGACAGCTCATATAGCGCATGCGCAGATTGTATCTGTCGCAGTGTAAACATTGCATGAAAGGATGATCAAATACACAATAAATGATTCGTTCATGAGTAACAACACTAATGCAATTGCTAAAATATATACTGATCATCATTCGATTTTTTTCAAAGAATATTATCAAAACAGCAAACAGTTTGGATCCTTATGAGACGCCACATTCTGTGGCGTCTCATCTGGATCCAAACTGTTTGCACAGGCCTTCAAAATTCGGTTCCTGCACTGAAAGTTAAGAGTTAAAAGTCTAGTCAGTTTATAAGGAATGCTGGGGCACACATGGGTTCGATCATGTACAGCCTTATGCTCAGTATGGATATGCCTAATTATTTTACCTTTTAATATATATTTTTCAAAATTTTCTTATATTTGTATGCATGTATAATTCAATGGCTTAGTGACAAACAATTAATTAAAACACTTCTCTTATTAATAAGGAAAAATAGGTTAATCAGTGGAACAGCTTTAAAACTGACAAAACCATTCCATTTGATAAATAAATAAGACTAGCTAACTCACCAAAAATATTCAAAGTATAAAAATAATATTGGGCTTATTTTAATTACATTTCCATAAGATAAGAAAGTATGAAAGAATCAAAGTGCTGGTAAAACAATAATTATGTAAACTTTCTTATACTGATAATTGAACAAAATAAAAAAAAGTACTGTCTATTACACAGATGATTAAAAGACATTGTAAAGGTAAATTTGAATACTGTAGTATTAATAAAAATAGTAATAGTATTTACTAACACCATTCAGCATGCTGTATTGAATTATTCAGATAAAAATGTAAATTGAGAAGGGTTTTGTGCATGGACTGTAATTATTTGTACAATTTATTATTTCTTAAACAATGAACAGCTTGGCATTTCTCTGAAATAACATTCTCTAGATTCAATTAAATATAACAAAGCACATGATTGCTTTCTTAGTTTCTTAAGTTTCAAGAATGTCCATGGTTACCAGTCAAATTGACACCAGTTACCAGTGTTGTGTATTAATCCATACAGAACGGTGTCATGGAGTTTATGGCTATTTGGTTGTTGAATAGTGCCTTATCTTTGGATATATCACAAGATTATGGTAGAACACTGTATGGTTTCAAGATAAAAGATTATTCCTAGCCCAATTAAATCAACAAACAATCATAAAGTGTATTACTATCAGACCAGTGCCCTTGCTTAGCTAACCAAGGGGTGCAGTTCCAAGTCCCACCCAAGGTCTCACTATGCCCTACACCATGCTCTTGTGTGGATTTTATCATATGATTATAAAGGAAGTTGTATTTATCAATAAATTAATATAAATGTTCAAACTGAAACTAGTTTTATTTATTTTTTTTTATTTTTTTATTTTTTTATTTTTTTTTATTCAATATCATACATACAATGTAAACATGTATATGAGCATACAACACAGTGATTGTACAAAGCAATAAAGTTCAGACATGTTATACAAGATATGCTAATATATATATATTTTTTAGAGAGAAAAGAAAAGAACAACAGAGACATAGTTATGAACAATGATGAGTTGTATAAAGTCGGAAGAAAGCATACTGGACTTGTGTGTTTTGTTGTATATTCACAATGATCTTGTCCGATTGAGAAAAAAAAAATAAACAAAACTATTTTAGAGGGATAAACTAACATTAGAGTGAAATGTATATTAGTGGACAAAACATTATGAGAATTTAATCCGATTCCATTTTTGTTCAAAGATTTGTAATGTGTCATTACTGAGGGCTATTTCTTTCTCAATCTGGATTTTAGTTTAAGACTATGGACAAAACAATTAAAATTTGGTACTTGTTTTTTGTACTTCATGTTTAAGATAAAATATTTCATCAATATAACCATAAAATTCACAATATTATTACAGTCTATTGATTTCAATGAGTTAATTCCGAAACTTACATCTAAGAAAGATAGTTTAATGTTTAGTTGATGTTGTTCAAGAAAAGATATTAATTGATTCCAAATAGGCTGGATGTGTTTGCACTCCCAAAAAAGATGTTCTATAGTTTCAATGTTTTCACTGCAGAAGTCACACAGATTTGAGTTAGATAATTTGCATTTATAGAGATATTTATTTGTAGCTATAATTCTATGGATGTATTTATATTGAAAATTTCTCAGTGTGCTTTCAATTGTTGCTTTATATGGCATGGTAAATATGTGTTTCCAATTTAGTACATTTTCTCCAAAAAGGACTTGCCATTTATTTTTGATTTTGGAGTTTTCTGTAGGGTTTTTAATTTGTAGTGTGTAAAATATTTTATTTGTTTTGTTTTTTCTTCCAAGTATGTTTTCTACAAATGTTGTTTAAGTACATGGTGTATTATTTGTATTGATTTCAGATTTAATATGTATGGGTATGCTTTTGATTAGTGTGTAGTACTTCAGAAAATTATTTGAAGGTATTCCGTATATGTAGCATATATTATCAAAAGAGTAGAAATCCTTAATTCTGTAGTCATATAATTGGTCGACATATTTAATGCTTCGTTCAAACCAGTCTTTATAGAAAAACGTCTTATTGTTTGACGTTATGTCTTTATTATTCCATATTATTGTTTTACTGCTGGTTTGGGTTTCTAAATTATGAGTGACATCACTCCACGCTGATAGAACATCAGACAGAAATATGTTTTCGTTTGCAATTTCATGTAAGATAGTATTGCTGATGTTACATTCAAAGAGTAAGGAGTCACCATATTTTTTTAGGATTTTCTGGTAGAATAATTTCCATTTACTCGTATTGGTACTATCTAGGTATCTTTTAACCCAGCTGCATTTGATTGCATTCAAGAATGAGTCAATGTTCGTTAATTGGATACCTCCATTTTCTACAGATTGAATTAGCTGAGTTCTTTTTATTTTATCAGGCTTACCGTCCCATATGAAATTAAATATTGCTGATTTTATATCGTTAATAACATCAATTGGTGGATTTGGGAGAACTGTAAATACATATATTAACTTAGGAAGTGCAAACGTTTTCAATACTGTGTTTTTTCCAATAAGTGTAAGTTTACGATGATGCCATGATTTTAAGCAGTTTTTAAAATTCTGTAATTTAGGTAGTATGTTTTTTAGAACTGTATCCTTTTCATTATTTGTGAAAGTAATTCCTAACGTTGTGGCTTCATCGGATGTCCAATTAAATTTCATTTCTTTATTATATTGAACATTACTTTGTTTTAATTTACCTACTCGTAGCACAGTACATTTACTTTTGTTTAGTTTAAGACCCGATGTCATTCCGTAAAGGGTTAGCGACTCTATAAGGTTATGGAAAGAATCGTAATTGTCATTTAAAAAATAAGTTGCATCGTCAGCAAATAGGGATTGTTTGATTTCTTCGTCAGGTTCTAGTGATATGCCTTTTATGTGTTTATTTGATTGGATGTGATGTGATAGATACTCGATGCAAATAATAAATAGGGATGATGAGAGTGGACATCCTTGTCGAACCCCTCGTTCGATATTAAAACTGTTTGAAAAGAAGCCATTGTTAATGATTATACTGTTAATATCGGTATAGAATAGTTTGACCCATTGAATGAGACTTTCACCAAAGTTCATATTTTCTAAGCAAGAGAACATAAATGAATGATCAAGCGAATCGAATGCCTTTTCAAAGTCTGCAAAGAATATTAGACCAGGATTATTTTAATTGTTGAAATAGTTTATGCATTCTTGGATAAGACGAACGTTTTCACCAATGTAACGTCCTTTTATGAAACCAGATTGAGATTTTGAAATGATTGATGGTAATATTTTTTTTATTCTGTTTGCTATACTTTTAGTTGCAATTTTATAATCATTGTTAAGTAAACTTATCGGGCGCCAGTTTGATAATGATTCTAAGTTTTTTCCAGGTTTTGGAATAAGTGATATAATACCTTGTTTTTGTAGCGTAGTTAAGTTGTCGTTGTTAAATGAATAGTTAAGTGAATTAATTAGATGTGTTTTTATATCATTCAAGAATATTTTATAAAATTCGATTGTGATGCCATCAGATCCTGGGCTTTTGTTATTTTGCATTTCTTTTAGGGCTAATCCACATTCATATTCATTAAGCAATCCGTCGCATAGTTGTTTTTCCTCCTGGTTTAAAGCGTGATGTGTATTTTTAAAAAGGGTGTTATTTTCAACATTTTTTCTTTTATAGAGGGTTTCGAAAAATAAACGTTGTTCTTCTAGTATTTGAGTTCTGTTTGTTATATCTTTGCCATTGACTACTAATTTGTGTACAGTTTTTTGTTCACTTCTTTGTTTTTCAATGTTTGCGAAATATTTTGTATTTTTTTCATTGTGTTCAACATGCTGTGCACGCGCTCTTAGTATTATTCCATTGAGATGTGTATGATAGATTCCATCTAATATTTGTTTTTTTAATGTTATTTCATTATCAATGTCGGTGGTGTTTGTGTTTGTTTGATGCAATTGTTTTTCAAGTGTTTCAATGGTTTTGATGGTGTCAGTTTCAAGTTTGTGTGTTTCTTTTTGTTTAAATGATGTGTATCTAATTGTTGTGTTACGTATATTTCCTTTAATTACTTCCCATAAGGTGTTTGGGTTTGCATCTTTATTATTTTGAACTGTATTTAATATTTCCTGTTTTATTTGTGTTTGATATTGTGTATCTAATAAAATGCTGTTGTTAATTTTAAAGTATCCTGGGCCTCTTTCAGGTTATATATTGTGGAGTTTAAGTTCAACTAGAGAGTGGTCAGTCATAAATCCTGGTTTTATGTTACATGTGTCAATAATGTTGCAAAGAGATTCAGATATTAAAAAATAGTCTAATCTACAAAATATTGTTGGTTTTGTGTTTGAGTGCCAGGTGAATTTGCTTTCGTTTGGGTATACTGTACGCCAGATATCTATCATATTGTATGTTACAATTATGTTATTTAAAATGTTTCTATTTTTAGTATGAGTATAAAGGTTTCCATTCTTTTTATCCAATAATGGGTTCAGGACAGTATTGAAATCACCACCGATTATAATATTTTTATCTTGGTTATTAATTATAAAGGATTGTAATGTTTCGTAAAATGTGGAATCGTCTATGTTAGGGCCGTAGACGTTGATTAGTGTTATTTGTGTTTCGTGTATTTTGATATCTATACTTGCTTGTCTACCAATTATTATTTCCTTAAAGTTATCGACTGTGACCCCTATATTATTTTTTATCAGAAAGGCAATGCCTTGTTTATTAGTATGTTCTCCACTGAGATAGATTTCTCCGTCCCATTCATCTTTTAAGGTTTGTGCTAAAGTAGGTGTCAAATGACATTCTTGTAAAAGGCATATACTATATTTTTTTTCGTCTAACCATTTGAAGATTTTTATTCGTTTGTCTTTATTGTTTAATCCTTTAACATTTAAAGTACATAATTTAATCATTTAAGTGGGTGGAGGGTGATGTGAATGGTAATTTGTATGTGCTTGTCCAGTAAGTTTCTATTTTAAAATATGTCCAGTTGCTCTCTATAATAAGACATAAGATGTTCATACAAACAAATAAAAATAGGAAACAAAAATAAGGGATACAAAAGAATGAATATTCCATATAAATGAATAAGAAAAAAGAAATAATCACAAAAGAGAGAAAAAATAAAATAAACGACTTGTCAGCAATAAAGACAAAAAAGCGCACTTCCGTACACTGGAAATACGCAAGTTAATTAAGATTGTGATCTGAGAGACAAAAACGTATATGTATAACACCGAAGATTGGTGTTTTAATTTAATACTAATAAAACAATAAAAACTATTACTTTGTGTATGAGGGGTCTTTCGGTGCGTATGTTTTCGTGTTTGTGCTTGCGGGTGTGTGCGCGCGTTATGACACGCGTGAAATGCGCGTGTGTTGTGCATGTACGTGTAAAAGGGTGTGCGCTCGGGTTCGTGTGCGCGCGCGCGTGTGTGTGTGTACGTGTATGTGCGTGTGTGTGTATGAACGTGTTTGCTTTTAGTTTGTGTGTGTGCGTGTGTGTGTGTGTGTGCAAGTCATACATAAATGAACAACGCAAAAGCTTAACAGTTACAAACTATACACATTTAAACAACAAAAAGGGAACACATATAGACACGTAAAGAAAACGTTCTAAGTACTCATGCATATTTTTTTGTAAAGCATATACCCATCAAAAATACACCTTCAAGTTTCATAAGGAAAAAACTACAATTCTTGAAATATACGGAAGATGTAATAACAGGCAAAGCCATCGATAGCATTTTAAGCATTATTGAGCATTTAAACCTAAAAACGAAAGCGAAATTAGTTTAAGCGCTCTATGCTTTTATATGGAAAAAAACCCTCTCCAAATAAAGAAGGGAAAAATAGAGCAAAAAGTTAGTTTCCAAGCATAATGGTATGTAGTTACACTATTTTTTTAATCAAGTTGAAAATATCCTATTTAGAAGGAGTATTTGTTAAAAAAAAATGTGTTTGATGCAATGTTAGTAGAGTTGAATATCTATAAATGTGTATGCGTGTGTATGCTTGTGTGTATGCGTATGTGTATTCGTGCGCATGCTTGTATGTATGCGTGTGTGTGTGTGTGTGTGCGTGTGCTTGTGTGTGTGATTGCGCGCTCATGTATGCGTGCGTATGTATGTGTGCGCGCGTGTGTGTGCGTGCGTGCGTGTATGCGTACGTGAGTGCTTGTTTGTGTTCGGTTTGTGTGTGTGCAAGCCATATATAATTGAAAAAAAGCAAACAACAAACAGTTACAAAATATACACATTTAAACAGCAAAAAAGGGAACAAAAAGGGACGCGCAAAAGGAAGCGTTTTAAAAACTCATGCATATTATTTCAAATCTCTTTAAAGAAATCATATACCTATCAAAAGTACGTGTTGTCAATATCCTATTTAGAGAGAATATTTATTTAAAAGAAATGTGTTAAATACAATGTTAGCAGAGTTGAATATTTATAAATGAGTATGCGTGTGTATGCGTGTGTGTGTGCGTATGTGTGTGTGTGTGTGTGCGTGTGTGTGTGTGTGTGTGTGTGTGTGTGTGTGTGTGTGTGTGTGTGTGTGTGTGTGTGTGTGTGTGTGTGTGTGTGTGTGTGTGCGTGCGTGCGTGCGTGCGTGCGTGCGTGCGTGCGTGCGTGCGTGCGCGCGCGCGTGCGTGCGTGCGTGCGTGCGTTCGTGCGTGTGTGTGTGTGCGTACGTGTGTGCGTGCGTGTGTGCGTACGTGTTTGCTGGTTTGTGTTCGGTTTTATGTGTTCAAGTCATACATAATTGAAAAAGCAAAACAACAAACAGTTACAAAATACACACATTTAAACAGCAAAAACGGAACAAAAGGTGTGCGTGTATGCGTACGTGTGTGCGTACGTGTTGGCTGGTTTGTGTTCGGTTTTATGTGTTCAAGCCATACATAATTGAAAAAGCAAAACAACAAACAGTTACAAAATATACACATTTAAACAGCAAAAACGGAACAAAAGGGACACGCATAAGGAAATGTTTTAAGTACTCATGCATATTATTTCATATCTAATTAAAAAATCATATACCCATCAAAAGTACATGTTATAAATATCCTATTTAGAAAGGGTATTTGTTAAAAAAGAATGTGTTAAATACAATGTTAGTTGAATATTTATAAATGTGTATGCGTGTGTATGCGTGTGTGTATGCGTGTGAGTATGTGCGTGTGTGCTTGTTTGTATACGATTTGTGTGTGTGTACAAGCCCTACATACTTATAACAAGCAAAACAACAAACAGTTTAAAAATATACACATTTTAACAACAAACATAGAACAAATGTTGACACGCAGAAGGAAACGTTTTAAGTACGCATGCTTATTATTTTATATCTCTTTAAAAAGCATATACCAATCAAAAATACCCATTCAATTTTCATAAGGAAAAATTTCTTGCAATATAAGGTCTAGACACAATGTTATTATAGTTGAATATTTATAAATGTGATGGATCGTTTTCCATTATTTAATGGTGTATTATACAAGACTTAAGATTTAATTAGTAAAAATATTAGCACCTTATTATTATTTTATATCTCTTTAAAAAGCATATACTAATCAAAAATACCCATTCAATTTTCCTAAGGAAAGATTTCTTGCAATATAAGGTCTAGACACAATGTTCTTATAGTTGAATATTTATAAATGTGATGGATCGTTTTCCCTCATTTAATGGTGTATTATACAAGACTTAAGATTTAATTAGTAAAAATATTAGCACCTTATTAAACAGATTTGAAGTAAAAGGAATGCATCAAAATTAGTGAGTTTTAAGCGCGTATATAACATCTATAGCAGTAGCCCCATGTAAAATTGTATATCTTGGATCTTGGTGGTTTATGAGAGTTCACATATAAAAAGTTGATCTATTCGGTCAAGCTACATATTTTCTATATAGTGTATAAAAAGAACATTTGCCTATGATAACTTTTCGGGCCACTATAATGTTTTTAAAGCCATGTTCGTCTGTTTCGTGTGAAGACGCCAACAGAGAAGTAAGAGCACATACAAAGTAAAACGTTCACATATAAAAAGTTGATCTATTCGGTCAAGCTACATATTTTCTATATAGTGTATAAAAAGAACATTTGCCAAAGATAACTTTTCGGGCCACTATAATGTTTTTAAAGCCATGCTCGTCTGTTTCGTGTGAAGACGTCAACAGAAAAGTAAGAGCACATACAAAGTAAAACGTATGATGAAGACAGCAGTATCACTACACAGATAGGTAGTTTATTTTGTGTTACTGTTACCGGCCGACACCTTTCGCGCGTATGTCTGACTTGCAGTGGTGTTTTTCTGAGGCCACGGTTTATCGAGCCATTCTTGATATTTCAAAAACGACACAGTCTCTCGTCGATCGCTGCCCCGGTATCGCACGAAGAGTTTGCCCTCAAAAGACCATGCCCTTTCAATGAGATCTGGTTCTTTGAGTCTTAGCGACGCCAGAACCTCGGCGTTGAGCTTAGTTAGGTCTTCATTAATAAATAGACGAGAACCTTTGAGCATCTTAGCCTTTTTCATTATCTCAATCTTTGTTTGTCGCCTTAGGAATTTTACAATCACCGGCCTGCTTTTATTTTTCGCAAATTTTCCCAGACGATGAGCAACATCAATGTCTGTTGTTGCAATCGGCATTCCTAGCTTTTTGGTTAGAAGCGAGGCCATTTCATCTGCAACGGCAGCCGATGGCTGGTTTTCGGAGTCGATAGGCAATCCCGCTATACGGATTGAATTTCTGCGGCCATATTGTTCAAGATCATTGAGTTGTTCGGCGTGCTTTAGATTTGCATCAACTAGTTTCTGCTTAAGAATGTCTATTTCATTGTTTTTAGTTTTCACAAGTTTCTGCAGTGTTTCAATTTCTTTTGTTTGGTCAAATAAGTTGCCTTCAAGGATTTCTAAACGTTTTATAAGAGACCCAAGAAACTTATCTTTGACCTCTTCAAGTGTGTCTTTTATCAGGTTTTTAAGGATCGAAGTGTCACTTTTGGTGAGAACATTTGACAGTTTTGCGTTGATGTCCTCTAGATGTTTTTCTATACTGATAGAGTCGGATTTATCATCTGATTGTTTTCCTTTTAGATAATCAGCCATAGACTTCTGTTTAGGATTTTCTTGCTCTATCTTTTTTTTCTTTTTGCTCGCTGTTTTTGTTTGCTGGCTGTTTGGCGTTTCAAAAACCGGCGAGTCAACATAGCTGGTTTCGGCGGTGTTGCATTCACTTGCCGATGAAGAGTGGGGCCTTTTATTCATTTTTGTCAAGGCAGTTTAATTTGTGTCGGTTTAAGCCTATAATTGTCAGTATTAATACGCCACAGAGTTAAAGCGTCCACAAGCGTCCACTGATATCTACGATTATGCGCGTTGCTCAAGCGTGACGAGTTAATCGGATATACCGGTTGACACTATCTTGCGGTTTACCGTTAAGTGTATCTATGTAAACCTATGTACACTGTCTTATTGGGTGGGCACCCCACCCGCTTGTTTAACAAACGCGGCAAACATATTTTCTTTTAAATAAAACGAATCTTCAATTTACTTCAAGGGTAACATACTTTTTTCTGTCCAGACGTTGTACACTTTCATATATCCATCCCGCGGAACATTTCACTCAGATCACAAACTTTGTTTTTATATAGTTTACATCTTCTAGAAAAGTATGTTTACAGAACGCAAGGCTACACTCCACTCATTTCTAGTTTTATTTATAATAGAAATTGTGTTTTCAATTAACAATCATTTTATTAGAAATATTTACTTAGTAATTATAATGAAACACATGCTTTTATATTAAAATTATGCAAATGAGATAATATGGCTTTGTGCACTGAAGAGCTCTTTTAAGAATTAGCACCCTTCAATTTCAAAATCCAAAAAGGAAACTGATCAGACTATCCCCACTACCACTCAAAGGCTAATGATTGCAATATATCTGTCAGGTTCTGAGAAAACTAGGCATAATGCCTGTGCGTAAAGTGTCGTCCCATATTAGCAGTCCGCACAGGCAAGATTTAACAAGATTTTCAGTAAGAAGGGACTTCCTTTAAACAAAAAATACCATTCCAGCGGAAAGTGTCATCCCTGATTAGTCTGTGCGGACTGCACAGGCTAATCTGGGACAACACTTTACGCACCTGCATTATGCCCAGTTTCTCAGAGTGCGACACATATTATTTCAAAGTTCAATAGCATAGTTTGGCTTATATTAAGTGATATAAACATTTGTGTCATTCTGTCATTATTCTGAGTGAATTTATAAAAAGTAACATGACAATTATTTGTAGGACCCATATTCATCATGTGTGGAAGAGCCAGATGTCTGTGAAGAAATGTCTTGTGAACAGTCGCCTGTTCGGATCAGTTATCCTGAATCACATTTTGATAATGTGTATTCGCAGTCATCACAGACATCTGAGGTTCGTAATAATGTCAATTAATAATTAGTTTGTTTAACAATCTCCAAACAATGTCAATTATTAATAAGTGTGTTTAATTATTTCCAAACAGCCTGTTTTTTTATGTGATAGGAGTTACATATTTACATTGGCTTGAAAAAAAATCCTCAATTCTTGTGATATAGTTTTTATTCTTTATTTTCTGTTTCTATACATGGGGAAACTTTCTATTTTTTTATGCTCCCAAAGGGTTGCATATAGTTTTTTAACTGTCCATCAGTTCGTCCGTCTGTCAGTCCGTCCAAAAACTTTAAAATTGGTCATAACTTTAGCAATATTGAAGATAGCAACTTGATAATTGGCAAGCATGTGTATCTTACGGAGCTGCACAATTTGAGTGGTGAAAGGTCAAGGTCAAGGCTATCCTTCAAGGTCAAACGTCAAATATATGCTTCAAAGTGGCGCAGCAGGGAGCATTGTGTTTTTCTGAAAAATTTAAAATGTTCATCATTTCAGACGGTTGTATTTCGGCCAACAGAACATAAGGGATTCACTGTCAAACCACAGGGAAAGGACTCTCCTATCCTAAGTACAAGGCTGGACACCATGTGGTTAAAGCAGTTAAAGAGAATTGCACTTATGGTAATGTATTCATAATGAATTTTATTGTATAAATAATAACCACAGATAGCAATATTGAATTATCTTGTTGAAGAATTTTTTTTTGCACATAAAAAAAATACATTACAGCTTACAGAAATCACCTGAACTTGTCCAATATGTTGAAACAAAATTTAGAAACAAAATTTAGAAATTATGATTCTAAAATCTGGTGATTATTCTCAATGTAAAACAACATTAAATGTATTTGCATGTTGAACTTGTTGAGTTTTTAGAATAATCTTGATACAAGTCTCTTTTTCTGAACAGATAGTGAAATTATCTAAAATATCAAAATAAATACATGAGTTTACATGCAATCTTTTATCAAAATGTTTGGTTTCTTAAAGCAATAGATTTCTGTAGTACATGGTTGACGACAACAATACAAAAAAACATTCATTTTTTATTATTCTCTAATAAGAAGGAACAATTTATCAATAGTTATAGTTTATTTTAATATAACTTTCAGACTATGTTGATGAACTAATGGCAGAGCTGCTTAGGATGAAAGAGGAGTACAAGAGCGATGCCAATGCAAGGGCTGCCTCTGGCAACATTCTGTTTTCACCGCCACCCGTCTTCATCTGCAAACAGAATCCTGAAGTCAGAGGCTGTGCAGAACCATCGTTCGCGATTTAATTAGCGAACAGGGATGGAAATTAGTGGTTGCCCGTTTTGTTGTATAGTTATCTATTACTTTTAAAGAAAGTATTGGTTACACATGACACTACATGTACATAGTACTGGGCGCGTTGAGGCTTACGATGGGAAACCAAAAAACTATAGATGGTTGTCCATGTGGGCAACCAACTGTAAAACGTTAGTTTCCATCCCTGGCGAAGCAAAATCAAATGTATGAGTCGGACGGAAATCTCTGACTGCCACAGCGCATGACGGAAGAGGTCGTCGATCCTTCTTGCTCTGACGGTGCCAAATCCAACGAGCCAGTCTTCTATATGCAATGTATCTGTATACTCTGAAGTTATAAATGTATAAGGATACCATTATGATAAATATTAGTATGTTTAGTAAAACAAAGGTACTTTTCAACTTGACAATTACACAAGCCATGCTGTGGCAGATTCTTACTTAAGTTTACAGTTTAACAAACTTATTCAGCTTGAATATAATATTATATAATATATATTTTACTGAAAATATGTCAGAAATCAGATTTTGTAAGCAACTTCACATCATGTTGTAGCAGGTTGTTATTCTAGTGTACTTTTTAAAAAATTAAACAGCTTGTATTTATATTTTTATTTCAAATGTTGAAAAATAATAAGGAACTGGCATTTGTAAGAAACCAAAAATCATTGTGTAGCAAATTGATACTTCATTTTACAATTAGATAACCCAGTCATCTTGTATACACGCGTATTTTAATGTTGATTAAAATTGTTGTCTTTTTTATGTTATTTATCCACCGCCAGAGGCGGAGGGATATTGTTTTGGCGTTGTCCGTCCGTCCGGCTGTCCGTCCGTCCTGCACTTTTGTGTCCGGAGCCATATCTTGGAAGTGCTTTGGCGGATTTCATTGAAACTTGGTATGAGTATATATATGCATAAGAGGATGATGCACGCCAAATGGCATTGTACACCATCTGTTAAAAACAGAGTTATGGCCCTTTGTATCTTGAAAAAATGCTTTTTACTTTAGGCACTTTTGTGTCCGGAGCCATATCTTGGAAGTGCTTTGGCGGATTTTATTGAAACTTGGTATGAGTATATATATGCATAAGAGGATGATGCACGCCAAATGGCATTGTATACCATCTGTTAAAAACAGAGTTATGGCTCTTTGTATCTTGAAAAAATGCTTTTTACTGTATGCACTTTTGTGTCCGGAGCCATATCTTGGAAGTGCTTTGGCAGATTTCATTGAAACTTGGTACGAGTATATATCCCCCGCCAGAGGCGGAGGGATATTGTTTGGCGTTGTCCGGCTGTCCGTCCGGCTGCCCGTCTGTCCGTTACTTTTGTGTCCGGAGCCATATCTTGGAAGTGCTTTTGCGGATTTCATTGAAACTTGGTATGAGTACATATATTGATAATAGGTTAATGCACGCCAAATGGCATTGTACACCATCTGATAATAACATAGTTATGGCCCTTTGTATCTTCAAAAAAATGCTTTTTTAGTGTCAAATATAACACTTTTGTGTCCAGAAGTATATAGGCGGGGGATATCAATTCAACGAATTTGCTTGTTTTATTATTTGTATCAAAACATATTTACAGTATGAAATACAAATGACAAGTTCACACAAAACATTGTGTTATTTAATGTCTACAGTGTATTTTCTTTACAAACAATCTGTCCTGGTTTCATAAACATTTTTAATAATTAATGACAACTTACTCATGTATTGGTTCTTCATCACCGATGGGACCATTTACATCAAGGAACTCATAAAACGAAACTTCAATGACATCTGGATGTAGACAGTTAGCTTTGAAGCCAGTGTGCTCAGTTATGCACTTTACCCCTGCCTCGTCCATCCTTTCCATCAGCTCTGGGTATTCTGTGCAGCATTTGCACTCAATCTGCACACGATATGGTGTGCAACATGAACATGCACACCTGAAAATAAAAGAAATACGTCGAATTGCAATACAAACATTCCTTCCTAATCAGAACAGGTTCAAGTATCCGTTCTAATTACAATAATTAGACCATACAACCTAGTCATATTCAACAAGCTTGTACTGTAGAATAACAATCAAAGAATTTATTTTTTTTTTGCCGACACCTGCATGTAACAAAATTATATATTTACCAATCCGTATTCCCAACACGATGGTCGTCTTGGGCATCGGCAAAATTTTCCTCGCTGTCCGAGTCAGAATCAGAAAAAAATCTGATTGACTGTCACTAAATTCTGGCTCATACATATACGGTTGAACGGAAAACTCATCGTAATCGCTATCATCTTCCATTTTTCAACAATTTTTTAACTAAAGTTGCAAGATATAATACATCCGAATCCATTTATTATGCCGGCTCGTAATTGAGTCGTTATTGAGTGCCTGTTACGTCACTTCCGGTTTGAATGAAAATGGCGAGAACATCGGAATGTGTGAAAAATCGCGACTTTGTTCTATTCGTTCTCGCTAATAACACCGTATTTGAAATGAAGTGAGGAGCGAAATAGTTTAGATATGCACTAAATTCGATAAATTAAGGTGTTTTACGGGTTTTTAAAACCGCGGCAGGTGAACTTTAACTGTACCAATAACTTGTCGATTTTGGCCCTACATCGATTTTTTGTTGCAATTAAATGTTGTGATTACATCGCCTTTTCTCAATATGGACGGCTGTTTTAGGGGAATACCGGCTATCTTATGATTACTTTTGATCGGATTTATTTTCATCGACTAATGAAAAGTTTGTAACTTTGCAAGTTGAATGTCATCATAGAGGTACACCACGGGCTAACAAGGCGGGTTTTTTTTGGTATTAAATGAAAGTATACATTTTCACGGCTGGTACTTGTTTAAGTCAACTTTGAGGTAGAAGAAAGGTAAGAGAAGATCGTAATTAATGTTCGAAAATATCATATTAGCGTTTTTAATCCATTTTGAGTAAAGTTTACGAAAGTTTTTTGTTATAAACCTATGCGCATTTGTGCGCTAGCCATCCGAAGATTCCCTGTCGCAAGCCTCAAGCAACTATTTTGTTTGGAGTTGTTTCCCCTGCCGAACACTCTTCAAATCAGTCACATTTGTTTATGCTTCAGCACGAATTTCTGGCTGCGTTTCAGTATTTGCCACATGTCATCGTAGATAAATGATATATTTCTGATTTTTATAGTAGAATCTTGTCAGTAAATATGATTTAAACAATATTTCATGGTCGTCATTGTCAATTTCTCGCCCATTAGATTTTGATGATTTCGGATGCAGCTCACAATTCGGATATTTTTTTCCCTGCGGTTTTTCTTATTGCAATGGAATGTGTGTTCATGTATTATGTTTAAAAAGGCTGCATACATCGTAGTTTTTTCATATATGACTTGTAAAACAATGTTTGAGGAAGAACAACTGGGATAAAGATAAAAAAATCCGGTACATATCAACTATTTTTCAATCATTAAGATTTATTGGCATGTGTCATTAATTGTTTAGATTGTCATGAGTGAGGACCTTTTTCTGTCTGATTCCTACTCGGAGCTGCACATTGAGTCTTCTATTACAGAAGAGGACTTGGAATAGGAAGAAGAGGTTAAAATTTCAAGCTTATATTTTTAGCCTACTAAACATGTACCAGTCGGCCAATTTTAACATGAATTAAATTAACAAGTGTTTCAACCATGTTATTTCATACTCCGTCGTTATGTTATAATTCCTGGACATTATATATATTGTGTCAAGAGTTTAAATCCTACTTAAAGATTTTTAAAGCATTTGAATGTTATAAACACTAATCAGCAAATATAAATATTAATCAGAATTCATGTGAATTATCGAATCAGATAATTTTTATGAATGATTGCCAGAGCAAGATATTCAGTTAAGTTTAAATTCTGAATAATTTATTTGATTTTGTTTTAAAGAAATTAATTTGGGATTGCTAAATCTTGTATAGTACTGTGTCGTAATATGTTGTTTTGTCTTTTTCATAAGAGTATCCATAAAGCCCGGATTTCAAGAAGCGACAGAAAAGCGAAATTCCTGCAGTACCAGTGGTTATTTAATATGCGGTCTGTCATAAAGGTCACTTCAGTGTTACCATGCTTTAAACACTTTACTAATTAATTGTACAGCATGCAGTCTTTGACATAGACACTTGCTCACTAGAATGTGGCAAGTAAATAATTTTATATTGTCAGGTGCATACCGTTAATGAATTCTAAAATGTTGCTTACATATGACTGAGTAAAAAAAATAATAGAAAATTGATCCAAATGCAGAGTATATTCAACGTATATTTGACAAAGATTGCATGATATATACTTATCATACTTTACTAGCACAATCATATATTATAGATTTGGCATTAGTATTTTTGTTTAGAGAACATTGTTTTAATTTATATAAAATTTCCAATTAATTTCCGTACAACTTTTCATAGATAAATTGTATTCTTATTATCCCATAAGGTATTCACTAGTATAATGTTAAATGCATTTTTAACATTCTAGTACTATAGTGTAGTCCATTTTAAGCAGAGTAACAATTCTCAAAACATCTAAACATGTTCTGTTAACACAACAAACGTGTTTATAATTTGGATTGAAAAAGAGCTTCTTTCACTGAACACACCAATTAAGTTAAGCTGTGTGTATTCATTTATCTACAAAAAAGGAAACGAAAGATACATCAGAATTCAGTAATTTAAGTTCTAATTTTAAGTTTTTCATCAATATATATTCAATATGTTCAGTAAAATATAAAAGTAATATATGAGATACTCATATTTGTATATTAAACACCATGTTATTATTTCATAGGCATTGAATTATTAATAGAACAGAACAAATAATATGATATAATACATGTATAAAATTATACTATATTCTTTTTATATAATCTTCTAAATTTATTTAACATTCAAGCCAACAAGTTGTGTCCATTAAAACATCATTAACATGTATGTCATTGTGAAACAAAATCAATACACTGTTCATTTCAGGTTCCTGAATACCGGTCATGGTATAATGTGAAGTACTCTGGTGCTCAGGCGATCTACACCTACAAGTTAATGGACAATACAAAGAAAATATTTAGAAACTGATACAGTTTTAGCTTGTAAAATAACATGTTAAATGCAATTGTTAGCATTTGGTACTATATGCACAAATATCCTTCAATACATGTGTGGAAGTACGATAGTGTGTTTATTGTCAAAAACTGACAGACAAGAAGTTCTAGTTCCGATTTTTGTAATATTAATATCTTGCTTATTTGGCAACATTTTTTAATCAAATAAAGAGTTTTAATTTTGTTCAGGTGTTTTTTTTAAAATAATATGTATAAGTTTCCCAGATTTTTTAAAATTTTATAAAATGAGTTGTCCTGGCTTCTTGGAACCATGTTCGGTGCAATGTCGTACCTTAATGTTCCGGTTACATTCCACAAGTTATTACACAAAATGCCTGAATAGGGCAGTGTGTTAGGTTCATTTTTTTGTTACTATTGTTGTTTGTTTTTTTATCTTTAACAACACCGTGCACTGGTGGCGTTATTATCAGAGAAATGAGGGAGTCTTCTGAAACGTACTGTACTGGCTACAGTACATTACAACATTACGAATACAAGCAGTTTCAATTATGGGACACAACACCACTTCTCCAAGGGGGGGGGGGTTCTGATGAGGATATGATATCTATCTATCTATATATACTGCTAGTTGCCAACAATAGCATTACAAGCAGGCGCGTGTCTGTGCTAGAAAATTAAGGAAGAAGTGTATAGGAGATAAGAAGTAATACATAATGTTTTTTGAGACATAGAAACAAAGCTGAAAGTGTTAGTTAAAAGAAGAAATATACAGATAAAAGGTTAAAACAGCCAACCTGCTTACCTGGGGACCGTTTCAATAAGCTCTCGTAAGTATGTTACGACTCGTAAACCAGTTGCGATTATCGCAACTTGCCATTTTGCGTTTCAATAAACTTTCGCAACTTACGATATCGTAGAATTCTCTCGTAAGTCTACGAGACGTAAGAAGCAGTCGTAGTTACGTCGAAAACAAAATGGACGCCGCGTATGTTGTGCATATAGACGCCGAATAAGAAGCTTTTGGCTCCGTCTTTTTATCGACGACAATACAGAGGAAGTAAACATGTTGTTTTTTATCCCTTGATTACTTTCTGCAAAATATTTAACGTTGGAATCAATATGTCAGTTACTGCCCTTTGTTTATATTCGATAAGGATGAATAAATCAAAATAAATTGCAATTTATCATACGTGAAAACCCTATGTGTTTATTATGTGTGTGATTCAATTATATTGTTCAACAGCAGTTGAAGTATATGCGCTTCCCGCCGCTCAAATTATTGTGCAATGATTAGTTTTGCTGTAAGCTTTTATCTCCATTGCAATTTGCATGTGATTTCGGAAGTTTTTTTGTTCGGATAAGTACTCAATGGAGCCTTGTTTTTTATTGGTAAATGTTTATCAACGCTATATAACTCGTTACAATCTATTCCTTTTCTTTGTATTATGTTTATTTAATATTCTGTCAGAAAGATACATGCATTGCTAAATTATGTTGGATTGTAAAATGTGCCCAGTTAGGCAACTGTTAGCCTACATGTGTATCAAACCTTCAACCACAAAACACCAAAGTGATGATCATCATGAAATAACAAATCAATTACTGAGTTATCAAAATATCTTGTTGTTCTTGAACACACATACACAACAGTAACATATTATAGTATTTTCATTACATTAGAAGACTAGTATTATTCACTTTTTCATATTGTACTACACCAACAGGTACTCATCACTGACATCAGTTAAAGATTTTTGGCCAAAGGAAACATCTATTCCAAGCTGGCAGATCTTCATGGAATCAGCAGATCATCTTTCGTTAATTGACATGCCTTCACGAGTTCAATCAGCAAACATATGATCGTTAAATGTCTTTATTTCTATAATCAATTACTCAATCATGATTTTAAACTGTTGTAGAAAAAATGTTATTTATTTAAATACATCATGTCTTACATATAGGATCTGGCACGAGTTGTCATATCATACCATATTTCATTAAACGAGTTAAGAAATTTTGTATGTAAACGAGCCTTTGGCGAGCTTACTAATGAATTTCCTGGACGAGTTTAATAAAATATGGTACATGTACATGTATGATATGACAACGAGTGTGAGATCTTTTTTATCACATGCTTTTAAATGAGCAAATTAAATAAATATTAACGCAAACATAATGATAAATCCCAAATGATGTTTACATTTCGTGGCATCATTTGACGTTGCAACGTCATTTCGGTGAAATAACAAAATGCGATTGGTCAATAAACGAAAACTAAGCTAATGAAAACGCTTAAAAAGTATATTACACATGTGTAACAGGGTATAGCATGTGATAAAATCTCATATAGATTTTTGGTCAAATAATTAAAGATAAAATTATTTTTCATTTTACAGGGATGGTACAATCATAATTTATTTACTTTTCATCTTTTTTTATTCCTCATTTGTTTTTTTTATTTGATACATAAACTATATGTGAATAAAAAATCAATAGATGATGAAAACTTGAGCACAGTAAATAAATGAAAATTTAAACACAGTTAATCAAATCATGTATATAAATGCTTTATCATGTACTGTTAATTTTAAACACATGATACATTCCATAGGTTTCCAGTCTGTGTACAACAACAAACTTGCATGAAGGTTGGATTCTGCCACAAGGCCCGGGAGCAGTGGATGGGACTCTCATACCCATAATACTGAATAGGTTATATTACACACATGCTGTTGAACACAGCAGGAACTCTTGAAGAAAAAAATGTGTATTTTTTTATTCGAACTTAAATGTAAAATATATATTTAATTTTAGCTCGACAATACCTTGAATGATAAGCTGTGTATAAAATTATGGTAAACATGCAACATCCTTATATCACTGTTTCTATTACATATTTTCATTAAAAGCACTTATGTATTCAGGGTCATTATGTCATTGTGAGGTCACTGACCAAGTTGCTTATCTCTGACCTGCATTTAGCTTAATAATGCCCCTTTTGTACTTAAAATGTTCCACTTAAATTGTGTGTACAGCTACTCCATATCCCTATATTTTCCACAGATAATCCTTCACATATGTCGTCAGATTTTTTTAAATCATATAAATTATATTTCTTTGGGTCACTGTTATAACCACTACAAATATTTACTGTTATTGCGAATAAAGTTGTTAAAACTGTTTAAACTCGATGTTGTGTTAGTGAATCTTTAAGAGAAGAAGCTTCTTGGATAATGTCACTTTAGCTTCTTACTTCACAATCTTTTTGTTCAACATGTAATTAAATACACTTTAAATTATAAAGTGGATTGCAATACAGAGAACGCAGAAGAAGCGCTTACATTTGTACTTAAAAAGAATGATGTTTGAAGTTGTCAGCATTTTCATGGTGAACATTTTGATTGTATGGCCCCAATGGAAAAAATACTTTGTTACTAATTTAAATTTTAGCAAACACCTAATATTGCTTTTAAGAATGAGTTATTTTGTTTCTAAAGTAAAAATATGTCCTAACCTAGAAAAGATACACTTTAAACATTTTATAAATTAAAATGATGTACTTAAAACTCCACTGTCTAAGAAAAAGTGGATTATTTATAAAACAAAGAAAAATACACTTCCGAATTTAAAGAACATGAAAAAAGGCTTCATCTGTTTCAAATTAATTAATGCAATAAAGTGTACTCTTTAGAAAATGCAGACAATTCGCTTAAACAAGTGCAGATAAAATGCAATTTTTTAAGTGCATTTTGGTAAAAATCACATTTCATTTTCAGAAGGGTTACTGCTGATGCAGATATTAGAAACAATGATATGACACAATTTGAGATTCCAGTATTTCTTCAATATTCTAGGAACACACTGTTATGCGAAGTTGGAATAAGACATCAATTTGGGAATAAACAGTGTTTTTTCAACACTGCAGTACATGCAGTTTAATCTGTTATTAATTTGTACAAAATATAAGTAAAATAGACACTATTGCATATATAATTGTATCATTTCAATTGATTTCACTGGGTGTTTAATTTGATTTTTTCTTAAATCCTAAAAAAATGAAACCCTGTGGATGTGTGCCTGCACACAGTTTAAAAATACAATGAAAATAATAAAAATACTATCACTGTGTAACATTAGAAAAGTACAAATAATACAAAAGTATACACAGTATTTAACAAAAATACATTCAGAGCATGAAATGAATTTTTATATGCAAGTATCTATTTTACTTATAATTTTGTCAAATAAATAAACACAATAGGAAAAAAAGCACATTATAATTGTTGAAAATATGTTATATTCAAACTTCACATAGTGTAACTTTGTATAATTTAACATTACAGTTTTATATTGAACTGGATGGGTAGCTATATTTTGAAATAATAGCAATACAAAATGCATTTTGTCAACCATAAGTATACCATTTTAGGACTACTGCTCATAAATAGGCGTTGGTACATGTATGTATATGAAAATGTAATTAATGCAAATTTAATACACTTGTGTGTACTTTTTCAGTTTTGTTTATTCCAAAAAGTTAATTAAATTATTTGAAAATATACTTAAAACACAATTAAAATGCACTTATGGTTACCTACTTATTTTCTGATGAAGTGCATTTTTCACAAGGAGAAATAATTTTTTTAATACACAAAAATGAATGTATGCAGGAAACATGCAGGAAAAACAAGAAATGTGTTTGTCGGAAACACTATGTCCCCTTCTGCGCCACTTTCATTTTGTATGCTCCCCCAAAAAATTTTGGGGGAGCATATAGTCGCCGCTTCGTCTGTCCGTCCGTGTACAATTTTTGTCCGGGCTATTTCTCAGCAACTAATGACCGGAATTCAATGAAACTTTATGGGAAGCTTCACTACCAAAAGGAGATGTGCATATTATCAGCGGGTTCTGGTAGGATGATTTTTCACAGAGTTATGGCCCTTTGAAATTTTATATATAAATATTCTTGTCCCCCCAACTACTGTGCCCTCACGACGTTTCCTTTTATCTGAATATATAGTGCAATATTGTGACCAAAAACAACTTTGGGGAGCATCACCCGTCTCTGACGGTTTCTTGTTTTTACCTTTGACCTTGAAGGATGACCTTGACCTTTCACCACTAAAAATGTGCAGCTCCATGAGATACACATGCATGCCAAATATCAAGTTGCTATCTTCAATATTGCAAAAGTATTCATAAAATAAGCGATTTGGGCCACATATATTTGACCTCTGACCTTGAAGGATGACCTTGACCTTGACCTTTCACCACTAAAAATGTGCAGCTCCATGAGATGCACATGCATGCCAAATATCAAGTTGCTATCTTCAATATTGCAAAAGTATTTATAAAATAAGCGATTTCGGCCACATATATTCGACCTCTGACCTTGAAGGATGACCTTGACCTTGACCTTTCACCACTCAAAATGTGCAGCTCCATGAGATACACATGCATGCCTAATATCAAGTTGCTATCTTCAATATTGCAAAAGTATTCATAAAATGAGCGATTTTGGCCACATATATTTGACCTCTGACCTTGAAGGATGACCTTGACCTTGACCTTTCACCACTCTCAATGTGCAGCTTCATGAGATACACATGTATGCCAAATATGAAGTTGCCATCTTCAATATAGCAAAAGTTATTGCATAAAAAAAGTTATTTGTTTTGAAACAAAATTATTTAAGATAATTAATTTAAACTAAGCATACATTGAGAGTTATATGAACATAAATTATTGATAACACACTTCTTCTCTAAGTAAAAACATTATTATACCATATGTTGCCTTTTTTCATTATTTATCTGTAAAAGTGTTGTATGCATTTCTTCACTTAAAATACAATGTCTTTCATACTTGGTACTCAAGTTAAAGGTTACAGTTTATGGGAGGGCCCCAATTGCAATATTGAAGATAGCAACTTGATATTTGGCATGTATGTGTATCTCATGGAGCTGCACATTTTGAGTGGTGAAAGGTCAAGGTCATCCTTCACAAGGTCAAGGTCATCCTACAAGGTCAAACATCATATAGGGGGACATTGTGTTTCACAAACACATCTTGTTTTACATAGCATGTAAACTATACACAACTTTTGTTTTGTTAAATATATCATACATTCATATCAGGGAGATTGCTACCTGTGTAATATGAGTATTTGTCAATTATGGTTTCTTTGGCCATACGCTGTAACTAAATAAAAAAGTTTCTGTACAGAAACATGTTTTCATGGCGATATTGCATTGAAATGAGATGTGTAGGTAGCCTATATGCTGACCTAGCTTCAGGATTGCAATTGGGGCTAGTTGGGTCAAAGTCACTGTTACTGACAGAAAAACACTGTTTTGCCAAATAACTTGAGTTTTGATGAAGGTAGTGTGTTGTTTGGTAGCTAACACGGAGACCTAGCTCAGATTACAGTTAGTTAAAAGTCAAAATAAAAAATTGATGCAGTTAATAACTTCAGTTCAGTTTGAAGATTTCTTCTGTTATTATTATATGTTTAAGCTTACTTGAAGACCTTGCTTCTGATTGGATAATTATATAGAATTAATAAGCTTTGAATCATGGTGGTTTTGTGGCATGGCCATGTTTTTTGTTAACATTCTATATGTAAAAAATGACAATTGTTTGCTCATTTTGACCATGAAGGGGGCATATGGTAGGTGCACTGTCTTTTTTCTTTGAGTCCATCAGTTTAGATTATGTTTTAGCATGTAACTTTTGATTCCATGATATGATTTTTATTTTACATGTGGTTATTATTTCCATTTGATCAAACAATATTCTCATACAGCTCTCATATCTCTTGGTGAAAATGGTCAAAGGCAGAATACAAAGCCTTAAAAAGTAAGTCACATTTCTTTAACGAAAGACAGCCTTTAGGTTAACCAGAATTATTCTACTTATAATGTCTCTGGAGTTGAGTTGTTCTAATATGAAAGAAATCTCTTAAACAATTTATTTTCTTAGACTGACATTAATAATTTAGTAAAAAAGAAGCCAATTATACACTTGCTTTTATGTTCCTGAGGTTGCTGAACATTATTAATACAAAATTAGCATGAACCAATGATTTACAAAAAGTTATTGATGACAAATGATTGCAGAAATACTGTGGCACTTTGTGACTATATTGCGTCACGGCGTGTAAAATGATAATCTATTGTTTCGCAAAGTTCGTTTTAAGTCGCGTTGTGTAATTTTTTGATTGACTTAAATGTCCCAGATTCGTAGATTATTCATCAGTTTGCATAATAAGGCAACAAGTCTTTTTGTAGCATATAACAACTTTTATTCTTGTTTAAATATTGTATTGTAAATGTATTTTATTCTTATTTGTATTGTAATTCTTCTTTAAGAAATTGAGACAAGAAATAATCAGAAAAGAAATAAACAAGATACTCCAACACAAAATATAATCCGTCCAGAAAAACAAATGTCCAAATGTCCTTCTCTCTTGCACTATCCAGTGAAGCCAGAAATTGGGATATTCACTTGTGCTTATTCAAAACCGCTTGGCTTGAATGGCTCGCTGCCTTGGCTCGAATGGCTCGCTGCCTTGGCTCGAATGGCTCGAATAGAGGTCTCAACACGGTCCGTTTTATACAAAAATGGTGACCTTGGTGCTGACCTACTTGTTTTAGGGAGTAAACAGCGTTATCCATCACATTAACATAAACTCATAACCATTAAAAATATAACTATAAACGGGATATAAAAATGTCCATTAATTTTTGGTCGTTAAATTATTTCTTACTATATAGGCTTATTTAACCTGTTTATATAAGCTGTTTTCATAATCAGTTCGTGTATAATAAATATTTTATTGACCGCTAGATATAGTCGAATGTGCGTCATTCCTATCCTAAATGTATTTCGCTCGTGACAATGCATCTCATGTTACTAAAATAGTGATGACCATATAGAAATAGTGTTACAATACTGGTTAGGGTTTCTTAAAGCATTTTCTGTTAACTTTAATGAATTACTCCCTAAATTATATGTTTCATAATTTGTTTTCGGATCAAGGTAATTCTACAAAACATTTATAATTCTGATGTCTATTCTTGGAATTCAAAATAAGATCTTCTTTACTAATTTTAAATACCACTTTTTATCAGAAATTTGCAGATATTAAAGTAGGTTTTTGTTTTTAATTTCAATAGGTGTATAGCCTATTTTCCAGTATATTCAGCCACTATTCAGAGTTCATTTACTTTTTTTATCACATGCTATACCCTTATTTTTTTATATTACACATGTGTTATATAACATTTTTAAGCGTTTTCATTGGCTTAGTTTTTGTTTATTGACCAATCGCATTTTGTTATTTTGCTGAAATGACGTTGCAACGTCAAATGACGTCATGAAATGTAAACAACATTTGGGATTTATCATTATGTTTGCGTAAATATTTAATTTGCTCATTTAAAAGCATGTGATAAAAAAGATCTGACACTCTTTGTCATATCATACAATATTTTATTAAACTCGTAAACTCGTCCAGGAAATTTGTTAGTAAGCTCGCCAAAGGCTCGCTTACTTACAAAATTCCTGAACTCGTTTAATAAAATATGGTATGATATGGCAACTCATGCCAGATCCTATATATATGTGAATGAAATATATGAATGAAAACATTTGTATTAAAAGTAAGACATTTAATAAACATTATATGTCTTTACAAAATTAAGGCAAAGTATTTTACATTTTAGGTACTTCCGTAGTAACAAGAAAATTCTAGGATGGCATCTTAGCAACCCAGTGATTTAGCAGTTAATATAAAATCCTATCAATCTGTCATGTCATCATTTTTGTAAGAAAACATTTTATAATTGTAATATTTTTTAATAAATCAATAAATTTAAATTGTTTTCAAACTATATATAATATTAACATCTTATAATTGTAATATTTATTTTTTTTGCATCTTTCTTATGTATATAGCTGTTCGTGTGTATATACTGTACATGTTATTATAGTATGCTATTATTTTTTGTTTATTTATAATCAAATTATGTTTATATTTATTTCATCAAATTACCATTGATATTTAATTACTCATGTATGTTAAAAAATGTTGGTGTACATTAAAGTATAAAATTGAATTATCTTGTAATTATTAAAATACACAAATATATATGTTTATATAATTATTGGTTTTTATTGCATATCTGAATTAAAAAAAACTTTTAACAGCATATAATTGAATCAACTGTTAAGGCAAAAGATGCACGTTTAACGCACATGTGTGCTTTTTGTGAGTGCATTTTTTGCTGCCATTCATGTGCGTAAATTGTGCGTTTTGTGTGGGTTAAAACTGCGCTTAACGTGCGTTAAATGTGCGCTTTTTGTGAGTTAAATGTGCGCTTTTTTATTTAAAAAGCGCACATTTAACGCACATAAAAGCGCACATTTTACACACATAAATGGCAGTCAAAAACGCACTTATAAAAAGCGCACGTTTAACGCACATTTAACGCACATAAAAGCGCACGTTAACACACATGTGCGCTTTTATGTGGGTTATAACTGCGCTTTTTGTGAGTTAAATGTGCGCTTTAAAAAAAAAAAAGCGCACATTTAACTCACAAAAAGCGCACATTTAACTCACAAAAAGCGCACATTTAACGCACTTAAAAGCGCACATTTTACACACATAAATGGTAGTCAAAAACGCACTTATATAAAAAGCGCACGTTTAACGCACATTTAACGCACATAAAAGCGCACATTGAACACACTTATAAAAAGCACACGTTTAACGCACATAAAGTGCACATTTATCCACAAAAAGCGCACATTTTCTTGTTTGTTTGTTTTTGTTAAAAACTCACTCGGTAAGAAAAAGCGCACAAAAAACGCAGTGCAAATACCGCCACGTTTAACGCACGCAAAACGTACGTAAAACGTACATTTCACACACTTTTTTGAGAAGGGTAGTTAGAATGTTGCACATCTTGTTTAGAGCAGAATCTTGAGGAATCTGCAGACATTTATTGTGAGACATGTTTGAGGTTTTATTGTAAAAAGTGTGTAATCCATCATGGTCAGTTGTTTACAAAACATAAAACATGTGGAAGGGGAGATATTCAGAAATGGCCAGTTTTAAAGGCGGAGGAGGATTTTCTCAGGATGTGTGAATTTCATGAGGATAAAACACTGGCACAGTTTTGTCATGACCACAGTCAGCTGTGCTGCTCTGATTGTGTTTTAACAATTCACAGGTACCAACTAGTAATTTATATTCCTTTAGTTATAAATAATTGATTTTCACAATTTTGAAAGATATGATTCATGCGTTTACCTGAGCCTTACACATATACTTCCCGTAAACAGTGATTGTGTTTATACATTGTGAAACACATTTAATCTCAATATTTGCAAAATTTGGCTTTTGAAATAAGATATCTTGATTATTCTGGATTATTGGGGAATAGACAGAAAATGTATGTATTAAGAGATAAGCATGGTTGTTTTTAACAACTTTTGTGGATATATTGTATTGGAATATCCTTGTTTTTAAACTGTCGTTTTGGACAGGAAAACATTGTAAGAAAGATTATTATTATGGGAGTCGGAATTAAAGCTGCTCATAATAATTTGCGAGTAGAAACTAGTCTTAAGATAATAAATTTGATCCCTGTCACAGGGATTACGGTTGGGTGACATTCTTTCAAAGTTTTAAAGTACTTAAAATAGCTCGAATATTTGGCTGGCGGTATATATTTCTACTACAAGATATTTAATTTTGTTGTGGTCTAGTGCTTTTCTGGAAACCATAGTACACGGAGGAAACCCACTCTGTCTTCAATGATGACCACGAACCCAATGTACATGCATCAACGGGGATTAAACTTGTGTCACCAACACGGGAAGCAAGTGTACCAACCATTGCACTAACCAGACAGCCTGTCTCTTAATAAACACACATTTATGTGTTTATCTCTTACCAGTACTTTTTTTAGGGATCTATTAATCATTATTGTTTCTATATTCATATAAACATATAAATGCACACAGATTTAACATTTTAATTACAATGAGCCTTCTTTCAAATTTGCATATGTATTATTAGTCACAAGGTGTACCATGATATTATACAATGCAATGAAAATTATTTTTATTTAAAAAAAGGTCTGTGGTGACCTTAGAAAGCTGTGCTGATTGAATTGTACCAGCCTAAATAAAAGGCATTTCACAAATAAAATTTGCTCTTTAAGATATTTATATGTCACTTAAATGTGTAACAATTAAAAGAGAATACTAAATTTTCATATTTTCATATAATATTAACAACATGCTTTGATTGCTACAGTAAGTGACAGATTCCTGTTAATTGTGTTTCAATATAAAAAAGTACATTGGGACTCTTGAGATTAGTGAGTAGGTTATACGTGCGGCTGAATATAAAGTATAGGAATTGTCTAGAATTGTGAAAACTCACTAGCAGGAAGTGTATATACTGTTCAAAGTGAAATGGGATTTCTTGGCAATATTATTTTAGTTTTTAATCAATCATAATTTGTATTTTATTTTCAAGTTATTTCTGTCTGTATATTCCTGAAAAAAGTATTAATGATTTAGATGCATATTATTACATTTTGGTGAAATAAAAAGAAATGTTTAAATTTAAGATTGTGTTTTGTTTATTCTAAATATTTTTTTTTATTTATCATTATTTTTATTTTATTTTCAAAGTTTTTTCTGTCTGTATATTCTTGAAAAAGGTATTTATAATTTATATGCATATAATAACATTATGGTGCAATAAAAATAAATGTATATGAATTAAGATTGTGTTTTGTTCATTCTAAATATTTTTTTATTTATCATTATTTTATTTTGTTTTCAAAGTTTTTTCTGTCTGTATTATTTATGACTTAGATGCATATTATTACATTATGGTGAAATAAAAATAAATGTATATGAATTAAGATTGTGTTTTGTTTATTCTAAATATTTATTTTATTTATCTTTATTTTTATTTCTTCAAGTTTTTTTCTGTCTGTATATTCTTGAAAAAAAGTATTTATTATTTAGATGCATATTGTTACAGTCATTCTGGTGAAATAAAAATTAATGTTTTAAATGATGGCTGCTCAATTAAATAATTTGAGCAACCATTCATCTCATCAGTGTCATCTTACATGACAAATCCAATTAGTGGTTCATAAGTTGATTACACCTTTCTAATCTAATCAATATCTTGGTGGGTGTAATGTCCAGGCTTAGAGGGTGTAATGACCAGGGGTGTAACGTCCAGGGGGTGTAATGACTGGACACCGTATACAAGTAGCATTCCAATCTTGGTAGATAGTGAACTATTTTAAAAGCACCATAACTATGAAACACTTATATAAGGCATATCGCAGTGTTCCACAGAAATGTTGCTGTTGATAATTCAGCATGATGATTAGACATTTCTAAATTCCATTTCCACTAACGACGTTAGTAACAATTCCAGTGAGTTCATGGACTTTGCACACAGTGAAAAACAACACTATTCCACTGTAACACGGTACGAAAGATTGATTTATGCAATAAATCGTCTATTGATCCCGTGTGAGCCATCTCGCTCTCTGTTCAATGTTTGTTATATGTGCTTTTTCTCAAATTTCCGCAACACATTACGAAAACAACACGGTGTAAACAACCTACCGGATGTTGACAGTTTGAATATAACCCCAAAGAAAACCGAATGTACAATAAAGAAATCGTAGATTGCGAGAGCAATTTACGAGGACATTTACGAGGGGGTTATTGAAACGGTTTACGATAATCGTAAATCCAATCGCAACTACTCGAGTTACGATAACGTAATATTTACGATACGATATCTTATTGAAACGATCCCCAGAGTTGCGACACCTTTAGGGTTTGGTGGGATGGAATGAGTGGAGAGATGAAATCAAATTGAAAATCGATAATTCCTAAAAAGAATTGGTACGAAAAAATATGTGGGTACGAAAATACAACAAATTTGGGTACGAAAATGAATTTGAGTACGAAAAAAAGGGTACAAACAAAATAAGGGTACGAAAAACTATTTTGGTACGAAAAAAATGGGTACAAATAAAAAATTAGTTACGAATTAAGTTGGGTACGAACAAAATTTGAGTACGAACAAATGGGTACGAAGAATTTTGGGTACGAACAAATTTGTGTACGAAAAAACTTGGTTACGAAAAAAATGTGGGTACGAATAAAAAATTTGGTTACGAAAAAAATAAGGGTACAAAAAATATAGGGAACTAAAAAAATTAGGGTACGAAAAACTATTATGGTACGAAAAAAAAGGGTACAAATAAAAATTTGGGTACGAAAAAATTTGGGTACGAAACAATTTGGGTACGAAAAAAATGGGTACGAAAAAAAATTGGGTACGAAAAAAATTGGGAACGAAAAATATTTGTGTACTAACAAATTGGGTACGAAAAAAAAAATTGGGTACAAAAAAAGTTGGTTACGAAAAAAAATTGGGTACGAAAAAAATGGGTACGAAAAAAATTGGGTACGAAAAAAAAATTGGGTACGAACAAAATTGGGTTTAAAATGTTACATTTTAGTACGAAAAAAATGGGAACGAATTTTTTTTTTGGTACGAACACATTTGGGTACGAAAAAAATGGTTACGAAAAAAAATTGTGGTGCGAAAAAATGTGGGAACGAAAAAAATGTGGCTACGAAATATTTTGGGTATGAAAAAAAAATTAAAGTCAAATTTGAACAAGGGCTGTTTGTAAAACATGCATGCCCGCCATATGGGCTGTCAGTTGTAGTGGAAGCCATTGTGTGAATATGCTTTTTGTCACTGTGACCTTGACTTTTGACCTAATGACCTGAAAATCAATAAGGGTCATCTGCCAGTCATGATCAATGTACCTATGAGGTTTCATGATCCTAGGCCTAATAATTCAGAGTTATCATCAATAAACCATTTTACTGTTTCGAGTCACTGTGAAACTTTAACCAAGGTTAAAGTACAATGAATGAAATATGGGCTGTCAGTTGTAGTGGCAGCCATTGTATGAATACGTTTTTTTTCACTGTGACCTTGACCTTTGACCTAGTGACTTGAAAATCAATAGGGGTCATCTGCCGGTCATGATCAATTTACCTATGAAGTTTCATGATCCTAGGCCTAATTATTCTTGAGTTATCATCAGGAAACCATTTTACTGTTTCGAGTCACTGTGACCTTGACCTTTGATCTAGTGAGAAGAAAATTTATAGCGGTCATCTGACAGTCATGATAAATGTACCTATAAAGTTTCATGATCCTAGGCGTAAGCATTCTTGAGTTATCATCCGGAAACCATTTTACTATTTTGAGTCCCTGTGACCTTGACCTTTGACCTAGTGACCTGAAAATCAAAAGGGGCAACCTTTCTCAATCATTAGGTCATGCGCTGAGCAACGAAAACTTGACAAAGTTTTCCTTAAAACAAAAGACGAATTAATATTTAGATTTAGTTCACAGAACAAATCGGTTTAAAAAAATATATAATGCAATGCTTTTGGAGAATTATCAATTTTTGATTTCCATACTTGAAGATAACAATCTTTTATTCCTGTTTTGAACAGATGTATTAAATTGTCTTCATGCCCAACATCTTGACTAAATCCATAACTAAATAGTAATTCTCTGATATGACTAGCCCAAGTCCTTCTACCTGCATCATCTAACTCTTTTAACCTTAAATAACACTGTTTAGGATATCTATGGTTTTCCATACGGGTAATTTTCAACCAGAACTTTATGCTTTTTGGGATATATGTTATACATAAAGGAAGTCTACCATATTCTCCTAAAGCTAAGATATCAGGTGTGTTTTGTGGTAAATTACAATATTGTTTACAGAATTTTATTTGTACTTTTTCAATTTTATCTTCATATTATGAATAGCCCCATATTTCGGATCCGTAACAAAGTATAGGTTTAATAATAGCATCAAAAACTTAAAAATAATATACAGAACATAAATGAACAAATTTATGTTGATATTGAAATATAGAAGCAATTGATTTTATACTTTGCAATGCTAACATTTCTTGAGTTTTTGACCAAAGAAGTTTTGGAGTAAAATAGACACCAAGATATTTATAAAATGACACAACTTCAATATTTTCTCCACAATATGTCCATTTTTCAGTTTGTTTAACAACACCACCATTTCTAAATACGATGATTTTTGTTTTATCAAGATTAATTGTTCTATCAACAGATTTACAGAATTGTTCAATGGCATTAATTTACCGTTGCAGCCGTTTGATAGTATCAGAGAAACCGGAAACATCGTCAGCAAACATTAAAGCAATTAACTCATTTATATTTTCAGAAACATATATACCATGTCCACATTTTGAATGCAGATATGTAACTAAGTCATTTATGAACATGGAAAAAGTTATGGGACTGGCCATACAGCCCTGTCTCGTTCCAATATAACATGGGAAAAATTCCGTAAATCTGTTATCAACCTTATCAAATGATTTCAACTTGCTATACATTGATTGAAGAATAACCAAAAATTTACCATTAACATTTTTTCTTCCAAAAGCATTCTACAATTTTTGATGTTGTATGCTATCGAATGCTTTTGCAAAATCTACAAAAATACAATAAAAACGACCTTTTTTACACAACTTAAATTATCCGCCTATAATTCACAATTCACAGTTTAAATCACTTTTTCTCTCCGCCAAAAATAAAGATTTAGGTTTCCAGTGCAGCAACCAATTGTGAAAAAAGATATATATTGTTGTCATTTTGTTTAAAGCGGGTATATACGATTTTGTCAAATATTTATGAATTTATATAAACTGTGTAAAAAAACTTATTATATATATATTTCAATATAAATTAAAATAAAAGTTAAGAAGAACATGTGTCGAAAAATGCGAAATAAGCCAGATATTTAATTCGGAAATTGAAAACGGCTGTACAGCCGAATTCGCCAGCATGTATAGCATACATGTACGATGTGCATCTAAACTTACGAGGGGTGTTCCAGAAGTTTGTGGAGTTTCGCTATAACTTTCATTTGGTAACATAAATAGACAAACAAATAGCATGTTAAGAATATTTCGTCCTTTCCAAATATACTCTCCAAATATCATGGAAATACATAAAACGATAAATATATATCAGAGATTTAAACATGTGCACAATGCGCACACCGACGCACGTGTAACGTTTCTGTTCAACGTCAATGACGTTATGAAGTTAACAACTGTCAAATCTTTTCCACATAATCACCTCCAACGCGAATGCACTTTATGTGTCGGGAAATCCACTTGTCAAAAGTGTCTCTATACCAGTCAGCGTCAAAAGACGACACGATTCGCTTTGCTGCAACTGTAAGTTCCTGTTTACTTGCAAAGCGAATACCGCGCAACTGTGATTTAACTTCCGGGAAGACGCGGAAGTCCATAGGGGCCAAATCCGGGCTGTAAGGAGGACTTAGGCGCTGTAACGTGAAATTTGCCGTAAATTCTGTTTATCAACGACATTTAAACCAAATTTAAATTCGCGTAACGCTCATACTTATAATAAAATACACGCGTGCGCCTCATGTCGTTACTGAGGTCTCTATGGCAACGCGTTTCAAACGCGCTTTATGGAATTCGTGCATTTTTAGCTTATATATCAAGTCCGTGATAATTGGTTCGTATAATATGTAAATTTCATTGACTTTAACCAGCACACTAATAAGTTATAGCGAAAATCTACGAACTTCTGGAACACCCCTCGTAGTTTAACGGTTTATAATACAAAGACGAATGCTTCGGTTATTGTAGAAAAAATATGTACGTCACTATCGGCTCGGGGCGCTAATTTGTCTTTGCTGCATTTTATGAAATTCGGCTTTAATGTATAATTTTTCTTGCCTATTTTGTGTTATTGTAACATATTTTATCAATATATTACAATTAAACACATATAAAAAATCGTATATACCCGCTAAGTTATCTCTTTTACATAAATATGAGGATAAATAGTGCACACACATCTTGACCTGTGCTTTAAAACACACTCTTTATACATTTAAATGGGTTGTATGATTTCAAACTTGCGATATAAAAAGCTATAACATAATTTTGAAAACTGAGTAGCATCTAAGGTTATGCAATAGCGAACAACTTCAGTGCCTTCAGCGCTTTGATTTGTAATTGTTTATAGGATTGATATTCCATAACCTACATGTGTTTGGTTGGCTAAACAGAACTTTGCACTTATAGCCAAATTAAAACACTATATCAGCAATATTAAAGCCCTTTCAAGGTAAGTCATTATTTTCGTCAAGTACTTTGCACCTTAGGCCACTCCAAATTGAGTTCGGCTTCCTGCGCGAGCAGTCCATGTTTCTCTGTCGTGACCGTTTTAACAAATTGCGGTGAAAAGTTTCTGCAGCCAACCCTTAATACTATAAACACATCTTCAACGTGTACTGTGGTTTATTGGAATGTGTTTGTTTACTTTTGAACATGCAACTATCAGCAGATACCGTTCAAGCATGTTCAATTTCAAACAATTTCGGGAAACATGACTTAAGTTTTTTTTAAATTGTTTTTCTTCATTAAATGGGCATATGGTTAGTATTTCCCTATATGAATGCAAATTTTTCCTATAACACAATTTTAAGTGAACAAAAAATAAACATAAAATCATTAAATGCTGGTTTGAAAAGTTTCACAGGGACAATATTTTATAATATTAAAATACATGAATGACGGAGCATGTTTAACAGCTAGGTCTGTGTTTTTCAGAAACATCAAATAAATTCTTTGTAATGTGTAAATTTCAGAAATATCATACTAGCCAACGATATTCCCCTTTTAAAATAAGGTAGGTACACTTGTTTATATGCAGGGGTTTTTCTGCCTATTTTGGGAAAAAGAGTCTGACCAAATTGGGATTTTTTTATCGACAAAATTGGCCATTTCAGGAATTTTTGCTTCGATGAAACGGCTCATTTGGGAAAAAAATGGAAATTTACCTTGTTTTTAACATCTGAATATCTGCTAAGTGGTCTAAACAAAGCCGTCACCGTGTGGCATAATACTCACAACGGCGTAATATAACTCAATTAATTTTGGAATGTTGTTTGTAAAAACAATTAGTCTTTTGGCCTTTCAGCAGGCTGTGTATTAATTTCAGTTAATTGTAGTTAAAGTGACAGGCCTTATTCGAGTGGCTAACGACATTAGACACGTGCGGTCATTGATGCAATTAAATGATCGATTATCTACCGCACATTATATGAACAGAACAGAGCAGAACACAATTTTATTACACATAAACTTTACAGTTTATAGTGTTAAACAAAAATAGTAATACAAAATACATGAATATAGTAAGTGGATTTAGCAGAAAATTTATGGCTGAACTATACAGATACTTTAACAAAATTTGCTTTAAATCACATGTTAACAGAGTATATTGCTATATAATTTTACTACTTTTATAATCATTAATACGGTAACATATTAATTGTAAATTTGAAGGAGCATAGAGAATAACAGTGTGCATCCAAACCACATACATTTTTAGTAGCAACGGCACAATTACAAATTATAGTTGAACTTGTATAATATACATCAGCATAGTCTTTATTCAGTAAAATATAAAAATAAGTTTAATTTCGAAATATAACAAGAATTATACTTTCGAAGGAGCACATATTATACATTCGAATCACAATCCCAAAATCAGGTATCAAAACAGTACTGGATAATACATACAGTTAATATGAATGCAACATCTATATCCTCATATACTAAAACAATACATGTTCAAATATATATATATATATATATATATATATATATATATATATATATATATATATATATATATATATATATATATATATATATATATATATATATATATATATTATTCATATGAAATAATATATCATTATATAATAAAAACAATACATGTTCAAATATAGCATATCACATGATGTCATATCGTGTTCAATACACATTTTAAACTATAAAACGAATACATTGAATAAATTATACAGTATTATAGATATAACGATTGCGAATCTTGAGTGCTTCTGAAATAAACTTTCCTAACATTAGCATTTTTTTTTCTTTTCTGTAGTTAATAATTTTGTGAGTTTGACCATACTAGGTCCGACTCTATGAAGTTTTTTATGTAGTTTTCTCTTATTTGGGCAAATTTAGAGCATTTCAACAAAAAGTGGTATTCATCTTCTATTTCATAACTGTCACAAAATTGGCAGAGCCGCAAGTTTTGTTCAAATCTATTATATCTTCAAGTCTGTATTATCAGGTTATGTGCACAGATGCGTATTTTCGTAATCACAGTTCTTTAATTTCTTGAAACAATCATCTCTAAATATGGTTCAAACGAAAATGTTGTTTTTATTGCTTTGTATACAATTACTTATTGTCAATAAGTACCCTATTTTCATGAATATCGCGATTCCACTCTTGTAAGTATTCGTCGAGAACTCTTTGTTTAAACAAAGACAAAAAAATTAACCTCAGTGATTTGTGAGTTATTAGACCAAACATAATTAAATCTGTATTTAGATAGTAAGTCCCTTACCTTCCCAAATCAGTTCACTTTATTATCATCAACGGCAATAAGACCATCTTCCAATATATTTTATAATATAATGTTTTCGCTTCTAGTTATTTTAAACCAATATTTTACAATACATATATACCAGTTAATGTACAACGGGTATCTAACAAGTGCACCGTAAACGGCTACACTTGAAGCTGATTTTCTGACACCAAGAACAGCTTTGCAGAATTTAAGGTGCAATTTTTTCAACTCGCTACACTTTGAGAAACCCCATACTTCACACGAGTATGTGATAATTGAAGACACAAAAGCATCAAATAACTGCAAAGCAACCTTTGGTTTACAACTATAAGTTTTCAGGTTGGATAACAATACATTGAGTGCTTTAAAGCCCTTACCATGCAAAGTGTTAGTGTTGAGATAAAAGTTCCCTATATAATTAAGTGTTAAACCCATATATATAAAGTCGTTTACAATGTCTATGTTATCGTTACCATATACCCACCACTCATTACTTTTGATAGCTCCTTGTTTGCGGAAAACAATTATTTTTGTTTTTGGAATGTTATCTTGCAAACCCCAGGTATTACAATATTCATATAAACGGTCGATAGGCTGTTTTAGGTCTTTCGGCGTTTCACCTATGACAAACATATCGTCTGCAAACAGAAGTAGAATTAAACATATGTCTTGTATATTTATTCCAGCATTATATATATTTTGTATTAGTAAAAACATTTCAAGATCCTCCACGAAAAGAGCAAAAAGGATCGGCGATGGTATCTCCCCTTGTCTTAGTCCAATTGCTATATTAAAATACTCCGAGTATGTGTTACAATGTCTAACACATGCTTTGACCGACTGATACATACTGCGTATTATACGCAACATTTTGCCGTCCAAATTGGACTTGTATAACTTTAACCACAGTGCATTTAAATATATAGAATCAAAGCAACGTTTCATATCAATGAAACGACAATACAATCGTTTATTCATATTAACATATTTTTGAATAATTGAATGGATTATGAAAATTGCATCTATTGTTGAGCTGCCTTTTCTAAACCCAAACTGCGCATCAGATATAACATCATTGATTTCACACCATGTTGTTATTCGCTGGTTGAGTATACATGTAAACAACTTTGCGAAGTCACTTAATAAGGTGATGCCTCTATAATACTAGGGTCAGATTTTAATCACCCTTTTTATGTATAGGGATTATAATCCCTTCAGTCCAAGATTACTGGAATTAGCGTGTATTGAAATCATGTTAAAAAACGTTGTAATGTAGCCCGCAAAAATATCGCAGGCTTCTATAAAATATTCGTTAAGCAATTTATCTACGCCCGGTGATTTACATTTCTTTAAGACGGCAAAAGCTTTAATAACTTCACTGTACGTTATATGGTTATTAAGGTCCCCATATACGTTATAGGGAGCAGCCGGGCGAAGCGCGACAGTGAAGTATCAAAGAAAACATTTCTCACCTTTGCAGACACTGGGACAGTTATTCACACTTTGAGATAAAACACAGTTAATACATTTTAAATCGAGACTCGGGACAAATGTTTATATCGAGATATCGAATTATTTGAGATAACAAAAATCGAGATATTGATGTTTATTAATGTAGATAAAGAAGATTAAAAGTTGGGACATTGAGCTTACCAAGACATATCGAGAAAATCGAGGCATGCTATGTCGAGATAACGAGAGTAGACTGTTCAGCTACTTTATGAATTATCATCATTTGATATCCATATCATACAGGATTAAAGAACACAAAACATTATGTTCGGTAGGTAGGCTTTTTTCCTACCACAACACTTCATTGAATACACTGCAACTCCTATATATCACGTTCCGTTAAATCGTGTTGTCAAATATATCGTGAATCGGCTATGGCTCCCACAAAAATCTGACGAGCATAATACCCAAATAAAATGTTTTAATCTGAGAATTTGCTGAGATAGAATCTGTGTCAAGCTAGTATTTTACCCTTTTTGTACCCAACTTTCCTGTTTAATCGGACATTCAAAATCCATTTTGACCAGATTGTTTGCTGTGATTGTACATCATACACTTTAACACCTGTGTACTGCGATAAACAATAACCACACTTGTCAAACATCACATGTCATTTCAGGTGTTACCATTTTCTATTGAATTTTCTTTGAATTGCCGAAATATACCAGTTCACACATGAATGCGTATACAATTTTAACTGTAAATGTCACAAGTAAATACTGACCTTTCTATAAAATCTTTGCGTGTTAGATACAGTGTAAACCACTATCTTTTAATTTACAGGTAAAGCTCTCTGTTTGTCAAAATGCACTACTATTAAAGCCCATGCTTTCCAGGTGGATGAATGACGTCATTTTGTAAATGGGTCTAATTTGAGCATGCTTTCTTGAAAAATACAACTTGGCAATGGTTTTCAGATAACAAATTTAACCCATTTATGGCTAGTGGACTCTCCCATCCTTCTAAATTTGTTCAATTTATTTCCAAAATTAGGGATGTCTAGTATATTTATTTATTTCTATATTTAGAATGTGTCTTACAGAAATTCCTTTAAACATCTTAGACATCATGCGGTGTCTCATCTGGGTCCAAGCCTTTTTCTCTAGACGCTAGGCATACATTGGTTAATTATACAGATTATGCTAATGCATACATGTACATATACATGCATGAAGCTTTCCTCAGTTGCGTAAATTTCTTGAAAAAACTTTTGAGTCGGCAGTTTAAAATAAAGGTCGGTCGGGTAACCGGAAACAAGACTTCTTTTTTAGGCCTTCTTTCATCCTTTTTTTTTCAAGTTTTTTTTCTTTTCCAAGGTAGTAAACAACAAGAGATGTGTTTGTCAGAAACACAATGCCACATATTGCACCAATTTGAAATACAATTTCAATATATCATTTGGCAGGTTTTAAAATTATCTCCCTTTTTAAGCTTATTACTTCCCTTGGATTGTATTTTTTTACTTTTGACCTTAAAGGGTAGCATTGACCTTGTCCTTTCACCACTCAAAATGTGCAGCTTAATGAGATACACAGGCATGCCAAATATCAAGTTGATATCTTCAATATTGCAAAAGTTGTGGTCAATATTAAAGTTTTCGGACGGACTTACAGATGGACAGACAGTTCAAATGCTATATGCCACCCTACCGGGGGCATACAAATCACAGTGCTAAACTGGGATTCAAAGATCCTGTTAGAATCATTCAATATATCTGGGTGTTTATCAAAAATGAAATATTATTATAAACAAGAGATTGCCAAGCAATATGGTCCCCTACCGGTGAAACTCCACCATTGTGAGTAAAAAATATTTTCTTTATATATTTGTTGCCATAGCAACCAGAATTTTTGACGTAGGCACAAAATGAAATGACATACATAATCTCCATATTGCCATCTATCCATGTTTCAAGTTTCATGAAAAAATATCGAGATCTTTTAAAGTTATCGCAGGATCCAGAAAAGTGTGACGGACTTACTGACTGACAGACAGACTGACAGACAGACGGAGTGCAAAGCATAAGTCCCCTCCGGTTTCACCAGTAGGGGACAATAAAATATCTAGTGAGCCTTTTATATAAAAAAGAAGTAAATCATGCACGGCACAAAATATTTTTTTGCGCTTGGCAGGCCTTGTCTCTGTTGCTAGGCCTGATGTCACTGCATCTTGTTTAAATACTCACTTAAATTATGCAAGAGCTGTCAGAAGAAAGCGCGCTCGACTTTTCGAGTGCCTGTAAAAGATATGCTGTGGGACAATGTTGTTTGTCATATATTTGTAGAAGATTGCTGATTAATGATGAATACAGAAAAAAGGATACATTTTAGGAACCTTGTCATGTGATAAATTGCAATTATGGAAATTAACAAAAAACTTTTCTGACATTCCATTTACTTCAATTTAATACTGCATACCATATTAAATCAATTGTCTGTAAAACTGCATAAATTAACATTATTCATATGAAATAACACTTTTCTGTATTTTAGTACTGAAACATCAAATGTCAGATTATTCATTATAACCAACACCTGTAGAAGGGTAACAAAATATTTGACTTCCGTCATGCCATACAACAAATATTTGCAATTCTATATAGATAATTGACCAACATCCAAAACTCAGTTAACTGAACCATTGTGAAAGTTAATGAACTAGTCATGAATTTCATAACAGGTTAATGAAAAATTAACCCCAAAGAGACTTTAAAAAAAAAGGTTCATGAGAGCATTGTTCTAACTAATGAACTGATTACAAATATGTAGTTCTTGGGCCAAAAAGCTCATTAACTGTGTAGAAGGTCATGAACATTAGCATTACACTGTTCATGAACATTTGGTTCATGAACTTTCAGTTAATACGAAATTTATTTACTTTATAAGAACCGAATGCAATAATTGTGCATACATTTATTATTAGCAATTATTACATAATGAGTTCTTATGCATCAACAGACATAAACACCCAGAGGGTCAGTTCCATGTTGTCGTTGGACAGTCGTATGATGAAGTAGATCAGTAAATGGTAAGTCCTAACCCCTTTGTTTGGTACTTGAAAGAATATTTTAGTCACTCTGACCCTGTTGATCAGAAAGCCAATGCATTTTTAATGTCAATGATATATAGTCGATATGCTAGTTTCAACTTTGTCTACCCATGTTTAAGTGACGGATTTGATATAAAAAATGGTTGTTTTACAACAAGCGGGCATATGTGACTTCAATCAAAAACACATGAAGTAGATAGTTACAGGCTTTGATGACACAGTGAAATGACTAATGGCAAATTGCGCTCTTAAAATGTGACCCATTTGACTTCAGAGTATATTATTTCTGCAGACCTGAACAAGATATGCTGTGAGACAATTTAGTTTGTCATATATACGTACAATATCGCTGAAATGATGAATACAGGGAAAAAATAAATTTACCTCGTCAAACCTAGTCATTTTATACATTCCAATTATGGAAATTTAAATAAACTTAACAAAGACTGTCCACTTACTTAATCCAATTCATACTGAACATTGTGTTTCATCATTTTCATCTAAACTGTATAAATTTACATTATTAATATGAAATTACACTAATTTGTATTCACAAATTTATCCGCTCCTTTAAGACATATTTAGATCAGGATGTAAATGATCAAATATATCATTATACAAATCTGCACCTGTAGAGGCGAAACAAAATACCCAAATATTTTCGTGACATAAAGCACATCTTAAGAATGCTGTAAAGATGAATTACTAACATAAAAAAACTCAGTTAACCGACATTTGTAACACTGACAGCCTAGGCTGGTCAAAGTCATGGTAAAAAAGAGTTAATGATTACATGATTTTTAAATGAACCATTGTGTTAGTTAATTAACAGCTCATGAAATCCAAATGACACCAAAAAGGTTTATACAAGTATTTTTGTTATTAATGAACTTTTCATGAATCTGTAGTCCATTATACGGCTAACAATTTAAGTAATCACAGTTTCACAGTTACATTTTACTACACACTTACTACACAAAGTAAAATAATAAACTTTACCATAATTTATGAAAATTTGGTTCATGGACTTTCAGTTTGTAAATAAAGAAATTAATTTATTGTATGATAAATCAATTCAAAAAGGTGCATACATTTATTATCATAAATTTGAAAAAAAAAACAGGTACTTATAGTTAATAAATGTAATGAGTTCAAAAGTATCTACAATCTCTTGCACGACGGTTACATTTCATTCACCTCTGTGTTGAGCTCAGAACGGACTATTTTTATGAGAGCGCCTAATTCATGTGATAATCATTCCAAGCTTTCATCATGATGGTTATAGTATACTAAACAATCTCTTGCACGACTGTTACATTACAATCGCATTTAAAGCAAACCATCTCATACCATAATATCTTATATCAGTCTTTATGCATAATGATAATATGGATATGGTTGTTTGATATTAACAAACCTTCATTTTTGTGTCTCAGATTATTTAAGATATACAATTACCGTGTATATACCTACATCTATTTGAATAAATCTTAAAATGGCAATATATACAATATTAAAAGGTAGTACATGTATAAGAGACAAAACCTACTTATCTGTTGAGACAAAGCTTTCAAAATCACTTACCATATAAATTCGTATTAATTTTAATGAATCGATCATTGGTTGATTCAATCAGTCAGCCTTATATGTGCCGAAGGTGTTAATAAGTTTTTCCAAAGGAGCGGAACTGGATCAGGGGCGGATCCAGGATTTCTGTTTAGGGTGTCGGGATATTGAAAGATTTGCTGGGAGTTCAGGGGGCGCTTAGGGGCCCCTGGTGGGTTCAAGGCAAAGCCCTGCTAAGGGGTCCAGGGGCGAAGCTCCATGATTTTATTGATTTTGAAGGCTTTGACAATTATCACTTCTCAAGCATGTCACCTCTTATGTACTTCTTATAATGCCAAAAAGTGCAAAGCTTATAAGTAATACGGATAAACCCGGCAACAGAGAGTCTAAAGTTAAAACATTTAGCGATTGTCTGTAATAAGTGGTAAATGTTGTGTACGAAACAGAAGAAAAATGAGTTTAAATAGGTGATTCAGATCTAGTTAAGAATGAAACATCAAATTAATTTACTTTACTTTGGTGATTTTAGGGGGGGGGGGCATACTCAGCGCCCGCAGCCCCCCCCCCCCCCCTGGATCCGCCTATGTGGATAACACCTGATCACCAAACATGAATATGGGTACAAGTTTTTTCTGAAATAACGCAGGTATCGTTGTCATATGGGTCACTGTAGTAATTTTTAATGCACTTCAAATCACATTTTTTGCTTGATCAAAACAAAGCTTTGGCATACCTTAGATGATTAACATAGAATCAAAGTATATGGCCTTGTTTCAAAATGAGGCAATAATCAAGTGGTTTATTGTCAACTTGCCATTTAAAAACTCTAATGACAAGGTTGGTATTAAATTTTTGTCTGCAAAATATATCAATAATGAAAACATGTCTTCATCATTAATGTATAGACTAACATTTGTACATGTATAAATATGAAATTATGTCTATTTTCAGTAAAATACACTGCATGGATATTTATCGAAAAAAAAACATTTCCCCATTAATAGAAAGGCATTTGTTCACCAGTAATATAATCATTAAAAAAGTGTCAAAATCAGACTTGAGAAATTCAGTCCCCCTTGTACAATGTTGAAGAGTTCAAATGTAAACAAAAGCACCGTCTAGCGGGAGCAGACTGTTCATCTATTTTAATTTTTAAAGGTGAAGGGACCTATCTCAATACTTCAATCAAAAGGGGGAGGGGTGATGGTGGAGAGGGATGTATATAGCGTGGGTGTATGGTCATTTCTTTCAAAAAAGAAAACATTTTGGGGGGATTCTTGGGTGAGATGGTTGGACAGTCATTAAAAAATAAAATAATAAAAATAAGTATTTGTGTTTTTTTTAACAATGTTTAAAAAGATACTTTCTTTTTTGTGGGAGGGGGGGGTTCTGAGGTTGTAACTGGGGTTGGTTTGGGGGGTGTCCATTGTGGTATGTCAGGTAATTGTTTTTTTTTGTCAAAGTATGAATCAAATCTGATCATAAATAAAGAAGTTATGGCAATTTTAGTAAAATTTAAGAATTTGATATTAGGAGTCAATGTCATTCAAACGTCAAGGTCAAATTTAACTAACACAATGGTTCATAAAAGTTTCTAAGTAAAAAAGGGCCATAATTGCATCAAAATACCTACCAGAGTTATGCAACTTGTCCCGTACAGTGCCCTTATGATATTAAGTAAGTGTTGCAAGTATGAAAGTAATAGCTTTGAAACTTTAGGAACACAGTTGACCTCAAAACAAAATTTAACCAAATGTTCAATTTTTTAAGTATGAAAAGGACCATAATTCTGTTAAAATGCCAGTCATAGTTACATAACATTGCCTGCACAGTCCCCTCATGATAGTTAGTAAGTGTTGCAAGTATGAAAGCAAAAGCTTTGATACTTTAGGAATAAAGTGGACCTAAACACAAAACTTAACCAAATTCTCAATTGTCTTAGTATAAAAAGGACACATAATTCTTTCAAAATGCCAGCCAGAGTTATCTAACTTTGCCTGCCCAGTCCCCTCATGATAGTTAGTAAGTGTGCCATGTTTGAATGCAATAGCTTCGATACTTTATGAGAAAAATGAACCTAAACACAAAACTTAACCTAAACACAAAACTTGACCAGAGGCCGACGCTCAGGTGATGACAATAGCTCATAATTTTTTTTAAATATGAGCTAAAAAGGGCATAATGATAATGAAGAAATATTCTACAGAAGAAGTTAAGGAGCTGCATTCCTACACGGATCTGCTTTCCAAAACACAGGACATAAAATATAAATGGATTTTCAACAACATGGGAATCCATTTTCCAAGCCACATACTGCATGAGTTCAATGAGAAGATATCCATAAGTCAGTAGTAAACCCATAATCAGTTTAGGCGGTTAATGTGCACACAATTATTATTATTTACCCACAATTTCAAACCTTAAATTCACAAATGTGGTAATGGATAAAAAAGGAATTTTCAGCAATGTAATCAATGGATTAACAGTTGTATCAGTCAGACTCATAGTATGGCATTTGCCAAGATTTTATTACTTACATGTAGATGTATAAAATTACCTGTACATTACTATAATCAGTTATTATCAAGTTATTTAAATTGTTATTAATTGTGAAATTGTTGTATACATGTTATTATTGAGTTTATTTTGTTTTCTCATTTTTTGCATTATGCTGTCTGTGTTTGTATTGTATTGAGCATATCTAAACCATAAATGATATTATTTTGCATTTGAATTTTGTGTGATATTATAAGTGACTATATATTATCTCACAGGCTGGTCTGGTTTTATGCTGTTTTGCACATATAATTCTTTTCTTTGCTTCTAAGTGGGAGAGGGTTCAATAAGTTGGTACAAAAGACAACAAATTATGAAAATACATATTGGGTGAATATTTAATAAGTTCCATTTACTGTCCATATTCAACAATTATCTAAATGGTAGACATTAACAGAGATAAGTTTTATAATTACAATGTTAAACGAGGGCTGTTTGTAAAACACGCATGCCCCCCAAATGGGCTGTCAGTTGTAGTGGCAGCCATTGTGTGAATACGTTTTTTGTCACTGTGACCTTGACCTTTGACCTAGTGACCTGTAATTCAATAAGGGTCATCTGCCAGTCATGATCAATGTACCTATGACGTTTTATGATCCTATGCGTAAGCGTTCTTGAGTTCTCATCCGGAAACCATTTTACTGTTTTAAGTCACTGTGACCTTGACCTTTGACCTAGTGACCTAAAAATCAATAGGGATCATCTGCAAGTCATGATCAATGTACCTATAAAGTTTCATAATCCTAGGCATAAGCGTTCTTGAGTTATCATCAGGAAACCATTTTACTATTTCGGGTCACCTTGAACTTGACCTTTGACCTAGTGACCTCAAAATCGATAGGGGTCATCTGCGAGTCATGATCAATGTACTTATGAAGTTTCATGATCCTTGGCATAAGCGTTCTTGAGTTATCATCCGAAAACCATTTTACTATTTCGGGTCACCATGACCTTGACCTTTGACCTAGTGACCTCAAAATCATAGGGGTCATCTGCGAGTCATGATCAATGTACCTATGAAGTTTCATGATCGTAGCCATTAGCTTCTTGAGAAAACCATTTTACTATTTGAGGTCACCGTGACCTTGATCTTTGATAAAGTGACCTGAAAATCAATAGGGGTCAACTGCGAGTCATGATCAACCTACCTATCAAGTTTCATGATCCTAGGCATAAGCGTTCTTGAGTTATTCTCCGGAAACCATTTTACTATTTCGGGTCACCGTGACCTTGACCTTTGACCTAGTGACCTCAAAATCAATAAGGGTCATCTGCTAGTCATGATCAATGTACCTATGAAGTTTCATGATCCTAGGCATGAGCGTTCTTGAGTTATCATCTCGAAACCATTTTACTATTTCGGGTCATCGTGACCTAGAACTTTGACCTAGTGACCTGAAAGTCAATAGGGGTCATCTGCCAGCCATTATCAATCTACCTACGAAGTTTTATGATCCTAGGCATAAGCGTTCTTGAGTTATCATCCAAAAACCATTTTACTATTTCGGATCACTGTGACCTTGACCTTTGACCTAGTGACCTGAAAATCAATAGGGGTCATCTGCGAGTCATGATCAATCTACCTATCAAGTTTTATGATCCTAGGCCTAATCGATCTTGAGTTATCATCCGGAAACTATTTTACTATTTCGAATCACTGTGACCTTGACCTTTGACCTAGTGACCTGAAAATCTTTAGGGGTCATCTGCGAGTCATGATCAATGTACCTATGAAGTTTCATGATCCTAGGCCCAAGCGTTCTTGAGTAATCATCCGGAAACCACCTGGTTGACGGACCGACCGACAGACCGACAGACCCACCGACAGACTGACCGAGAGACCGACATGTGCAAAGCAATATACCCCCTCTTCTTCGAAGGGGGCATAATAATATGTAAACAATATTATATAAGAGTTCTTAGCAGATCACACGCTTTAAGCAGTTTTATGCTTTGTCGAAGCAACTAACCCCCATGTATTTTAGTAACGGCGTGTTGTCAAAATTCTTAAAGGGTAATTTTCTTGATTGTTTTATAAAAGAATGTCAAACGAAAATAAAAAACCCAACCATATGGAGCTAAATATATTTAAACTTAACTTAATAACAGTTACATTTAGAAGCTTTATAAGCAGAATATTTATAAATGGTCAGTTATGGCTCTGTCCGTAATTTTTCAAGTCGACACCGTTACGAAGAAAATTTCATCTACCGCACGGGAATGATACGGGGATATTACTTTTTCCGAAAAGTAAACATTCTTTCAACCTTTTATGTCATAATTAAGCAATGACAATATGCACATCTCCTCTTGGTAGTGAAGCTTCCCATTAAGTTTAATAGAATTCCAATCATTAGTTGCTGAGAAATAGCCCGGACAAAAATTGTGCACGGACGGACAGACGAAGCGGCGATTATATGCTCCCCCTAAAAAAGTTGGGGGGGGGGGGCGTTATAAAGAAGTTATGGCAATTTAAAGGTGGTACGCAAACTTTAAAATAGATTTATCAATTACATTCTTATTCTAAGTGAAAAAAGGCCATAATTGTTACAAAATGCTTGATACAGTTATCTGCTCTTGTTTATACATTGGGGTCATGTTGGTTAAGAAGCAAAATACATGTAAGAAAGCAATAATTATGTCAAGGGACATAAAAAAATATTTGAGGTGGTATGGAAACTTTAACATAGATTTATCAATAACATGCATATTCTAAGTGAAAAGGGGCCTAAATATGTTAAAATGCCCGATACATTTGTCTACTCTTGTTTATAGATTGGGATTATGTTGGTAAAGAAGTATGCAAAATATAAAAGCAATATGTCAATGGACATAGGGAATATATTTGAGGTGGTACGCAAACATTCCAACGCGCACGCCGACGCCGGGGTGAGTAGGATAGCTCCACTATATATATTTCATATATAATAGTCGAGCTAAAAAGTAAATATACTATAAACAACAAGCTAACCTCAATCACAACTTTAATGCAATGCTTATAACAATAAAGTTACAATGATATGCCAGGGATTGAAACTAACTGTTTACTATTGTAGGCAACCATCTTTAGTATTTTGGTTGCCCAGATCAAGAATAACGAGCCCAGAAATATGAACATGTGGATATTATACATTCTTTTAATAAAATAATAGATAATTAAATACATTTGCTGACAATACACATGTTCAATGCATGATGTATTATTATGAGCCTGAATTGAATCATGCCCTATTCCTAAATAATGAATGTTATTTAACTAGTATTTATCCATGGTGATCAATTGTTTTTCAATTTTTATTGCACTGAATTGTTTTAAGCTTTAAAAAAGAAGTTCACCAACTTTTGAAATTGAGTTGCCAAGGCCAAAATCTACTTGCCCCGGGCTCACGGGAAACCACTTATTTCCATCCCTGTATGCTCTTCATTTTCTGTTCTTCCATCCCATTCTCAAAATTAATTTTAAAGCACACTATTTTTAAAAAACATTTGTATGAATTACTAACCATTATCACCCAAAAAACAATTTTACAAAGCTGTAATCCTGTCGTAGAGATTTAGTTTACTATTATCAAGTTTCTTTTTAAATATCGGCAGCCAGCGATTTCGCCGGTTACATTTACTCTTGATGACGGCTACTTTTCCCAAATATATCAAGTAAATGTCACAAATTCTTTCGTTTTACTGCATAGTTGCCGGCCATATAACTGGCTACTCAATTTTTTCTGGATAACACTGAATTATGCATGACAAACACACAATACTTAAATACATCTTAGATTCGTTTTTAAAATAAATTGACACTTCCAGCTTGTCGTCATTAAAATACAAAGATTCAAATAAATTTCCACAAGATACATCAACAATTGCGTAATTAAATGAATGAAAAATAAAAGTAAAGAAAGCCGGATTTTACATAAATTTCAGGTTGATAAACACAACAAGGTAAAGGTAGTCGGTGAGATATAATAATAATACAGTTAGTAAGGCTTGTACCCTGTGTACGGTAAATATACTAAAACGTACCCGGGAATTTAACACTAAATCGGTTGTTGTCGGCTATTTTGAAAAAAAAATAATTATGAAGTGAAAACAACGGAAGTTGGATGGATATTCTGTGAGATGCACTTCGGCTCCAGAAAAACAATACAAATAAACTCAAAAAGACGTGTAGGGGACAATTTTCAGCTGAAAAATATTTGAAATTGGGTAATTGATGATATCTCTACGTGGTCATTTCTGTCATTTAGTGCGATCTCTTGCTGATTAATGTTAATAGTTGTTTTACTAGTTGCCACCCAACTGTCAAAATACGTATGTTTTTTCTCAGGTATGTGTATACACATACCCGGTTTTCTCACCACTGCACGTGGTTTCGATTGATTTGTTTTGCACGTTTTTCTACGGAGCACTGCGATCGCCACGCTTTCAAAATGGGTAGAAGGAATCGAAATATAAAATCACTCGGTTTGCCAATTTCTTTATATTCCTTTACATTTTTTTTGTCGTCTGCAATCTATTACAATATGAGATGGTTTAAAATTTGCAATTTGGTTGAGAGGTAAATAACAAAATTGTTAAGCCTTTGAAATAGAATTGTGGCTCTTATTATCCACCATACCTGGATTTTTAAAAAGTAGTTACGTTTTAGTTATTTTTAGAACTTTGTTTAGGAAATTTATCCAAAAAAGGCAGTTGAATAAAAACTCATTTGTTGTTTTATGACAATATTTTTTTTTGTGAAATGTTGCTAACTTGACCTTGTATATGTATAAAGCTTTGTATTTATTCAACTTAAGGTAGTACATATCCTTCCTAACTTTAGATTGAGATTTTGTAAATTAGTGTAAAAATGTATTGGTTTTAAACCAAAATATGAATAAAGCACACAAATATTGAATGTCAAAAATGTGTTTATGTTATTCTATCCGTCTTAAGCTTTAAAATGATATATAGTTTGACCATATTGTACCACATTGAATGAAGAAAAACCAAAGCGAAGTTTTAATGAATTTTATCCCCCCCCATGAACCTTAACTGACTGACGCGCGGGTCAAATTTTTTATTCGTCAAATTGACGCATGGCAGAAAAAATTGTCGGGTCAAAATCTAGTCATTTTCAAATTGCTTGCGTCAAAACTCAGGATTCTGCGTCTATTGAAATCCCTGACTGTATGAATACTTTTACGATGATATAGATTATTGCCCTGATCAAGTCTCTGTTAGGGCCTCTGTTGATAATGTACATAATAGCCATGGTTGTAAATTGCTTGATTTGTGTAAGTCAACATGTACAGGTATTGTTAATGGTAGAATAGGTGACAGGTAGTAAACATACATTTTATGGCCATAACAGGACATCCATGATTGACTACGTCTTAGCTAGTGAACGAAGTTTTTCATGTATTGTTGATTTTACAATAGGCGAATTTAATGAATGGAGCGATCATGCTCCGTTACACCTGTCTCTTCGTTGTAATAACTTTTCACCCAAACACGAGAAATTTACTGATGTAAAATACAAATGGAACAGTTCCCTTAAAGATCGATTTCGAACAGAAATCATAGTTTAATTACCTGGTTTTAATGATATTGTACGTAATGTTGATTATTTTAATAGATTGTCAGTAAATAATGCCATAAACGAGTTTACTGATACTATCCGCAGTGTAGCGCACCCATTATTTTCACATACATATACGTTTAGTAATAAACCGAAGTACATGTTCGAAGAATACGGTAGTTTAACTTATGCTGACTGGTTCGATAGTGATTGTGAGTCTGCCCGTCGTTTATATATTGATGCATTAAAGTGTTTTAATTTAAATAAATCAGACGCTAGTAGATCAATGCTTTGTCATTATAAGAAACTTTATAAAGATTTAATACGGAAAAAGAAGGGATGTGCATACCGTACAAAAATGTCTGATATTGAAAACTTAAAGTAAAAAAATCGCGATTTTTGGAATTTTTGGAAATTTTTCAAATAAAAGAATAAACTAACCAGCCATAACATTTCATTAGAAGATTTTAAATTATTTTTTGAAAACCTTAGCAACAGTACTTTTAATTGCAATAATACCGAGGCAGAGCATTTTTGTTCCAGCTATAATTTTAGTGACGATAATGTTGTGTTTCCAGAGTTAGACCAGTCTATTAGTGTTGATGAAGTTATATGTGCAATTAAAAAACTAAAGAGAAATAAGTCAGCGGGTGTTGATTTTATATTAAACGAATATTTTATAGAATGTAGCGATATATTGTGTAACCATTTATGTGATATTTTTAATTGTATACTACAATCTGGGTTTTTCCTTGAAAAATGGACACATGAAATTATAATCCCATTACACAAAAAGGGCTCTATAAACGATATTAATAATTACAGAGGAATTACACTCGTGAGCTGTTTCTCAAAACTATTTACTACAATAATTAATAAGCGCATCGAATGTTTTTGTGAGAATAATAATAGTATTTCGGATGCACAATTCGGATTTCGTAAGGGTTATTCAACAATCGATGATATATACATATTAATGTCTATTGTACAAAAATATATTTATGACAATAAAAGGCTCTATGTAATATATGTAGACATGATGAAAAGTGTTGATAGTATATATAGAAATGCATTGTGGTTAAAATTGTATAAAACTGGCATTAGTGGTAAAATATTGCAAATTGTAAAAGACATGTATGAAAATGTTAAATCGTGTGTTAAGTCATGTTCTACTTATTCTGACGACTTCCGTTACTCGGTTGGTCTACGTCAAGGGGAAGTCATGTCCCCCTTGCTATTTTCTCTGTTTGTAGAGGACCTAGAGATGTTTTTACAACATAATATAGAGTCTGGATTAACTATTGACGATGTTTTACTTATATAACTCCTTTTCGCCGATGATATGGCCATATTGGGTAAAAATCCTGAAGAAGTACAAACTCATTTGGATAATCTGCTTGTGTATTGTAATTCTTTGGGCCTTAACGTAAACACTTCATAAACTAAAATGAGGCATGGACATACGATGGCCAAATCATCGATACAATTGATAACTTTAATTATTTAGGTACTGTTATACATTATACAGGTAGTTACACATTCAACAAGAACATTTAGCAGGTAAAGCCCTTAAGGCTATGAATACTTTGCGATACACGTGTAAAATGTATGATCTAAAACCTTAAATAATTTGCCAGTTATTTGATGCATGTGTTGGTTCTATTCTCAACTATGCCTCCGAAATATGGGGTTTTGCAAAGTCTTAAGAAATAGAACGTATCCATGTAAAGTCCTGTAAACGAATGCTACAAGTAAGACTCAACAGATTAGATTTATCAATTACATTCTTATTCTAAGTGAAAAAAGGCCATAATTGTTACAAAATGCTTGATACAGTTATCTGCTCTTGTTTATACATTGGGGTCATGTTGGTTAAGAAGCAAAATACATGTAAGAAAGCAATAATTATGTCAAGGGACATAAAAAAATATTTGAGGTGGTATGGAAACTTTAACATAGATTTATCAATAACATGCATATTCTAAGTGAAAAGGGGCCTAAATATGTTAAAATGCCCGATACATTTGTCTACTCTTGTTTATAGATTGGGATTATGTTGGTAAAGAAGTATGCAAAATATAAAAGCAATATGTCAATGGACATAGGGAATATATTTGAGGTGGTACGCAAACATTCCAACGCGCACGCCGACGCCGGGGTGAGTAGGATAGCTCCACTATATATATTTCATATATAATAGTCGAGCTAAAAAGTAAATATACTATAAACAACAAGCTAACCTCAATCACAACTTTAATGCAATGCTTATAACAATAAAGTTACAATGATATGCCAGGGATTGAAACTAACTGTTTACTATTGTAGGCAACCATCTTTAGTATTTTGGTTGCCCAGATCAAGAATAACGAGCCCAGAAATATGAACATGTGGATATTATACATTCTTTTAATAAAATAATAGATAATTAAATACATTTGCTGACAATACACATGTTCAATGCATGATGTATTATTATGAGCCTGAATTGAATCATGCCCTATTCCTAAATAATGAATGTTATTTAACTAGTATTTATCCATGGTGATCAATTGTTTTTCAATTTTTATTGCACTGAATTGTTTTAAGCTTTAAAAAAGAAGTTCACCAACTTTTGAAATTGAGTTGCCAAGGCCAAAATCTACTTGCCCCGGGCTCACGGGAAACCACTTATTTCCATCCCTGTATGCTCTTCATTTTCTGTTCTTCCATCCCATTCTCAAAATTAATTTTAAAGCACACTATTTTTAAAAAACATTTGTATGAATTACTAACCATTATCACCCAAAAAACAATTTTACAAAGCTGTAATCCTGTCGTAGAGATTTAGTTTACTATTATCAAGTTTCTTTTTAAATATCGGCAGCCAGCGATTTCGCCGGTTACATTTACTCTTGATGACGGCTACTTTTCCCAAATATATCAAGTAAATGTCACAAATTCTTTCGTTTTACTGCATAGTTGCCGGCCATATAACTGGCTACTCAATTTTTTCTGGATAACACTGAATTATGCATGACAAACACACAATACTTAAATACATCTTAGATTCGTTTTTAAAATAAATTGACACTTCCAGCTTGTCGTCATTAAAATACAAAGATTCAAATAAATTTCCACAAGATACATCAACAATTGCGTAATTAAATGAATGAAAAATAAAAGTAAAGAAAGCCGGATTTTACATAAATTTCAGGTTGATAAACACAACAAGGTAAAGGTAGTCGGTGAGATATAATAATAATACAGTTAGTAAGGCTTGTACCCTGTGTACGGTAAATATACTAAAACGTACCCGGGAATTTAACACTAAATCGGTTGTTGTCGGCTATTTTGAAAAAAAATAATTATGAAGTGAAAACAACGGAAGTTGGATGGATATTCTGTGAGATGCACTTCGGCTCCAGAAAAACAATACAAATAAACTCAAAAAGACGTGTAGGGGACAATTTTCAGCTGAAAAATATTTGAAATTGGGTAATTGATGATATCTCTACGTGGTCATTTCTGTCATTTAGTGCGATCTCTTGCTGATTAATGTTAATAGTTGTTTTACTAGTTGCCACCCAACTGTCAAAATACGTATGTTTTTTCTCAGGTATGTGTATACACATACCCGGTTTTCTCACCACTGCACGTGGTTTCGATTGATTTGTTTTGCACGTTTTTCTACGGAGCACTGCGATCGCCACGCTTTCAAAATGGGTAGAAGGAATCGAAATATAAAATCACTCGGTTTGCCAATTTCTTTATATTCCTTTACATTTTTTTTGTCGTCTGCAATCTATTACAATATGAGATGGTTTAAAATTTGCAATTTGGTTGAGAGGTAAATAACAAAATTGTTAAGCCTTTGAAATAGAATTGTGGCTCTTATTATCCACCATACCTGGATTTTTAAAAAGTAGTTACGTTTTAGTTATTTTTAGAACTTTGTTTAGGAAATTTATCCAAAAAAGGCAGTTGAATAAAAACTCATTTGTTGTTTTATGACAATATTTTTTTTTGTGAAATGTTGCTAACTTGACCTTGTATATGTATAAAGCTTTGTATTTATTCAACTTAAGGTAGTACATATCCTTCCTAACTTTAGATTGAGATTTTGTAAATTAGTGTAAAAATGTATTGGTTTTAAACCAAAATATGAATAAAGCACACAAATATTGAATGTCAAAAATGTGTTTATGTTATTCTATCCGTCTTAAGCTTTAAAATGATATATAGTTTGACCATATTGTACCACATTGAATGAAGAAAAACCAAAGCGAAGTTTTAATGAATTTTATCCCCCCCCATGAACCTTAACTGACTGACGCGCGGGTCAAATTTTTTATTCGTCAAATTGACGCATGGCAGAAAAAATTGTCGGGTCAAAATCTAGTCATTTTCAAATTGCTTGCGTCAAAACTCAGGATTCTGCGTCTATTGAAATCCCTGACTGTATGAATACTTTTACGATGATATAGATTATTGCCCTGATCAAGTCTCTGTTAGGGCCTCTGTTGATAATGTACATAATAGCCATGGTTGTAAATTGCTTGATTTGTGTAAGTCAACATGTACAGGTATTGTTAATGGTAGAATAGGTGACAGGTAGTAAACATACATTTTATGGCCATAACAGGACATCCATGATTGACTACGTCTTAGCTAGTGAACGAAGTTTTTCATGTATTGTTGATTTTACAATAGGCGAATTTAATGAATGGAGCGATCATGCTCCGTTACACCTGTCTCTTCGTTGTAATAACTTTTCACCCAAACACGAGAAATTTACTGATGTAAAATACAAATGGAACAGTTCCCTTAAAGATCGATTTCGAACAGAAATCATAGTTTAATTACCTGGTTTTAATGATATTGTACGTAATGTTGATTATTTTAATAGATTGTCAGTAAATAATGCCATAAACGAGTTTACTGATACTATCCGCAGTGTAGCGCACCCATTATTTTCACATACATATACGTTTAGTAATAAACCGAAGTACATGTTCGAAGAATACGGTAGTTTAACTTATGCTGACTGGTTCGATAGTGATTGTGAGTCTGCCCGTCGTTTATATATTGATGCATTAAAGTGTTTTAATTTAAATAAATCAGACGCTAGTAGATCAATGCTTTGTCATTATAAGAAACTTTATAAAGATTTAATACGGAAAAAGAAGGGATGTGCATACCGTACAAAAATGTCTGATATTGAAAACTTAAAGTAAAAAAATCGCGATTTTTGGAATTTTTGGAAATTTTTCAAATAAAAGAATAAACTAACCAGCCATAACATTTCATTAGAAGATTTTAAATTATTTTTTGAAAACCTTAGCAACAGTACTTTTAATTGCAATAATACCGAGGCAGAGCATTTTTGTTCCAGCTATAATTTTAGTGACGATAATGTTGTGTTTCCAGAGTTAGACCAGTCTATTAGTGTTGATGAAGTTATATGTGCAATTAAAAAACTAAAGAGAAATAAGTCAGCGGGTGTTGATTTTATATTAAACGAATATTTTATAGAATGTAGCGATATATTGTGTAACCATTTATGTGATATTTTTAATTGTATACTACAATCTGGGTTTTTCCTTGAAAAATGGACACATGAAATTATAATCCCATTACACAAAAAGGGCTCTATAAACGATATTAATAATTACAGAGGAATTACACTCGTGAGCTGTTTCTCAAAACTATTTACTACAATAATTAATAAGCGCATCGAATGTTTTTGTGAGAATAATAATAGTATTTCGGATGCACAATTCGGATTTCGTAAGGGTTATTCAACAATCGATGATATATACATATTAATGTCTATTGTACAAAAATATATTTATGACAATAAAAGGCTCTATGTAATATATGTAGACATGATGAAAAGTGTTGATAGTATATATAGAAATGCATTGTGGTTAAAATTGTATAAAACTGGCATTAGTGGTAAAATATTGCAAATTGTAAAAGACATGTATGAAAATGTTAAATCGTGTGTTAAGTCATGTTCTACTTATTCTGACGACTTCCGTTACTCGGTTGGTCTACGTCAAGGGGAAGTCATGTCCCCCTTGCTATTTTCTCTGTTTGTAGAGGACCTAGAGATGTTTTTACAACATAATATAGAGTCTGGATTAACTATTGACGATGTTTTACTTATATAACTCCTTTTCGCCGATGATATGGCCATATTGGGTAAAAATCCTGAAGAAGTACAAACTCATTTGGATAATCTGCTTGTGTATTGTAATTCTTTGGGCCTTAACGTAAACACTTCATAAACTAAAATGAGGCATGGACATACGATGGCCAAATCATCGATACAATTGATAACTTTAATTATTTAGGTACTGTTATACATTATACAGGTAGTTACACATTCAACAAGAACATTTAGCAGGTAAAGCCCTTAAGGCTATGAATACTTTGCGATACACGTGTAAAATGTATGATCTAAAACCTTAAATAATTTGCCAGTTATTTGATGCATGTGTTGGTTCTATTCTCAACTATGCCTCCGAAATATGGGGTTTTGCAAAGTCTTAAGAAATAGAACGTATCCATGTAAAGTCCTGTAAACGAATGCTACAAGTAAGACTCAACAGTTGTAACGCATGTGTTTATGGAGAGTTTGGTAGATAACCCACTTTACATAAATCGTTTTATAAAAATATTAAAATATTGGTTTAAAATTAGATTGAGTGATAATATTATTCTGCATACTGTGTATAATATGAATGTTGAAGAGAGTCATAAAGGGCACATCAATTGGGTCTCACATATTTAACAGTTATTAAACGATTATGGTTATGGATATGTTTTTAATAACCCTAGCTCTGTGTGTGTTAATTCTTGTATATGCCAGTTTAGAAATAGACTGATAGATACATTTAAACAAGAATGGTATGGTACATTAAGTAACAGTCCTGTATAAGACATGTACAGAGTTTTTAAACCTACAATTGTATACGAATCTTATTTTGATGTGTTACCAAGGAGTTTGCGTATCCAATTTGTTAAGTTAAGAATTTCTGTTCACTCACTGAGAATCCAAACTTGGAGGTTTGGCCGTTATAATAGTCATTGCAACGAAAGATACTGTGTTTGTTGCAATAGTAGAGATATTGAAGATGAGTTTCACTTTGTTTGTATTTGTCCATGTTATAGTGTTTTACGACAAAAATACATTAAAAGGTATGTATATGTTAATCAATCTGTGTTTAAGTATCACCAATTACTGACTTCATCCGATACAATCGAACTTGTCAAGTTGTGTAAATATATAAAATGCGCATTTGTAATTCGTAATTGATTTATCAATAATACCATATAACCGGTATCACCTACCAATCTTTCTGTCATTATATGTTTAGAAAATTTATTATATGCATTTTCTTCATTTGTATTTGTGTGTGTGTGTATTTTTGTTATATTTGTTTTTGACTTTAATATAATGAAAACGTGACATATTTACTTTTATACTGTATGTATTAAGACGATGTACTTATGTATAAGTCTTAATAAAATGTCTGTTCTGTCTGTTCTGTTCTGTTGGAAATATATCTGTTTTTGATTTAATCTAATCCATATTTGCGTTTATTAGTGTAAATATGTTTCTTTGTACTTTGTTTTGTTCATTTTTATATAAAGTTCTGTCCTTCTTCAAAAAATTCATATCACTATGATGCTTTCAATATTGAGTCTTTTATTTTTACATTCTACTAACATATTTACACATTATAACACATTATCTTTTATTTCATTCCAACATTATGTTCATAGTATTTCAGTGGCGAATATGTTTTCTTTTCCTATTGAAACTAATGTATTACACGTTCAATTCTGAAAACCTAGTTATTACAATACTTATTGACAATAAAACATACAATTTCATCTCTTCTTGTTCTTCATTTCTTATTTGTTAATACAGTAAAATATATTATCTTATTATCACTCACTACCTTCATTAAAATACATGGTCGCTTCATTCCATCTTCTTTCACTGGTCGCAAACATTACAGCATCAACGCCGTATATCTTTTTAAAGATATTTCTTGTTTATTCACTTTGAATATTTCATCTTGGGTTTTGATCCAAGATTACCGGTACATCCACGTTGGACATTCGTATTGCTGACTTCTAGTCTGGGTACGCTTGATTCGCTTTCCGAGTTTGAGTGTTGGTTTTTGGTCTCATGATTCCTACAAAGGAAAAATAAATATTGTAAGAGAACAAAACAATAAATTTCTTATTACACATGTAGTTCAAATATGAATGTGTTAACAATATTCATTTTTCTTCCGTTTATTTAATGTTTTATCATTTTTATTTACATCACATAATGGATGGGTTGGTCGGCATATTTTAATTTGACACTTTTGCGATTGTTCCAAATATATAGTCAACATGTTTTCTGTTTATGAAAACAACTTGGGAAAAGGCAGTGTAGTATATCGTCATTAAGTGACTATAAACTATAAAACTATAAAAGGAATTATTTTGACCGCACAAATATGTTCCATATGAATGCATACTTGTTTATAAGTTTTGACAAAAACATTTCTCGGTAATATAAATATTAAATTCATGACCATTCACCCCTCATGGGCGAAGAGTCTTACTTATGGTAACAAAATGTCTGAATTTCGATTCAGAAGTCATTTATAAGTGCAGATTGTGTTCATTTGTTCTGTTTTAAAATCTTACACACGTTACTTTATATACATATAAATGGCTGAACGCAGACAGGACAGGGCACAGAATCTCACACGACAGTACATAGACACGAACTATTCAAGGGACACGCAGATTTAAATTAATTGAGATATATTTTTTTACAACATAGAAGTTACCAATTCTACACTTATAAATACTAGTCGTTCTAGCCGAATATCGACTTGTCGTGCTTGCCTTTAATTTCGTTGCTTGTCGTGTTAGCCAAATTGTTGTTGTTCATAAGAAATGTCATTAGATGGTGTTTTAACATCTTTTTAGGACAAAACACATTTTATATGGAATTATTCACGTCTGCATATATTAATGCAATTATAAAGGAATATAAAATAAATATCTTGGAAGATTTAAAATGTGCTTGTCGTGCTTTCGTGCATTTTTAAAAAAACTAGGAATTTGCCTCGAATGATAGACTTAACTCCTTATCTGGCGTCAAATATTTATATAACCGGGAATAGTGCTCAACTTTACCCATAGCCTGTGCTTCATTTCGTCAAATCAGAGTAAATAATAAGATGCTTACGTGGATTTGAAGTTTCTTAGCGGAGGCAAAGTTTACAATTTTCTACTTGGCGTGCTAGCCAAAATGACATCACGGACCACGTGGTATGGCCACAATGACTATATGCGGTAATAAAATAGTCATTATATTTTGTGAAACTACGAGGATTGCTTATATAAAGTATAAAATACAAGTGCCATTGTATGAGCATGGATGGCCGAGTGGTCTTAATGGGAGACTATTTACTCCAGGACTCCAGGGGTCAGTGGTTCGAGCCTTGCTGCGGGTTACTTTTTTTTCTTTTTTTTTTAAATGTTATTCTTTATTTTTTTACTGGCGATTTTTAGATCCAATGTTCAAATTTATCAATATAAAGTATTCAATGACGTTATTTAGAACTTTTCTTTTTTCGTGATATATAGCAATCTGGTTTACCATCCCTTTAAAACACATTTGTTAAAGTGATATTATGGGCATCTAATAGTTTATAAGTGTCTATCGCAACCGTTGTTTATTGTTGGTGTTTTCACTTCATATACACTTGTATTTGTTAATGCAGCATCAACATACTAAAACATTATCCCGGAAAGAGAAAAATAATGCATTTAAATATCAACCGTACTTTCGTTTGACAACTGATGCATGTACGATGTGATACTAAATTTAGTTTTAGTGCAGATTCGTTCATACGCCACAAAGACACAATTTTGTTTTACGGATCATTTCGGCTTACAGGACTGGGTGGGTCACGTAAGAAAATCGAATATAAAATATATTTTTTATAAACAACTGGTAGCAAGATGAGTTGCAGATAATTGGTCAGTAACCACATTTTAACTAACTCTTTTGACCTGTTAATTCATTTCAGCTAATTTCAACAGTGAAAAATGCCCATAATATCACTTTAAGAAGATTAAACAAAAGTGGTATTTGGAGGGAAGACATCTCGCCTTATCAGTTTTCTAACCAACGAAAATATTTTGTGAAAACTAATATGATCGATTGATACAAGTCTTAGAATTGCGTACAACGAAGGTGTACAAAGTGGCTTAATATTTACTTTTCGCTGGTATAAATAATAAACATGATGATTTCTTTGTATTGTGCCAGGCGGAATTAAAGATCTTCAGATTCAAATACACCCTGGTTGGAATATATTGTCAATTACAGTTCTGGAACCATTAACATAGATCTCTTTATGAATGAAATAATTATAAATCTCCAAACACGGATCGAATTGTGTTTCAAAACAAAATGGCAAAAAAATCACGTTTTGTGCACTGTGCGGCGCGCAAAATCATCAGAAACTCATATGACCCGGGAACCAGAATATATGAGCCCCGTGAATACAAATTTAATTGTATTTTTTTCATGTCGATATTTTTATTTGATTAACAATCGCGGCATAATTAAAAATACTCGAAACAGGTATCGAAGAATTTGCGTTCTTGCGTTTCTACTATTAAGAAAACCCATTGTGTTTATCCATATGTAATTCTGTGGTTCCTTTACTGTGACCGGAAGATTGATTTGGTATAAAGCATTTCCGCTGCAACCTGAGTCTTTGCTTAACAACTTTTAAGGGTTTATTGATTTATGAATACTGATAAAAATAATTGCATCTTTTCATGACACGAATCAGTAATAAAATTATAACAGAAGTGCTAGTCAAGTTGCAAATGTATGTGCAATATATGATCTGGTCCGTCATTATGTTGATGTATTTCCATGACAAGAAATATTTATAAAAATGGTCTTACTAAATATGTTATGGTTCATATACATGTGCAATCCATACACGGTTCATGCTGTGCTGTTATAATTATGCCATAATCGGTTTTAATGCGAATGTATTTTTTCTGTTTATTTTAAATGTGTAGAAATAAAACATTATAAATAAAAGAGGGACATTGCACAGACTGAACACCATGGTATAAGGTAAAATACATTGAGTATCATATAAACGTCAAATAAAACAAATATTTATAACAAACAATGAGGTGAACAATAAGTCTGAGGTGGGGTTCAATAAATTGTACATTCAATTCAGAAATCCATTCGTAAAATTTCTTATCACCTTTCCAAAATTATTCCTTCATAATCGTTCTTTTGAACTTGTGTGCTGTTTTGTGAAAATATTATATTTAAACCATTTGCTAACCTGTGGTATATGAATTATTTGACATGTGAAAACAATGTGTTCTGATATATTCTGTTCATTTAACAAAATTACAAAAAGATAAAAACTCCGTTTTATGTTAGTTTTAATTCATATAACAAATTTTGAAGATTTTTTTACATTCAATCCTCCAATTCCTAAGTGTAACCCACATTTCCCGTTTAACAATTTCTTAAACATTATGGCATTAGCCACATAGGTTTATGTTTGAGCTGACGAATGAAAGTCTTCGACACATGTTTGGTGAAATAATGAACCTCTAGGGGGTTTAGTGGCTGGTTGCGCTCTGTTGTAGAAATATTGCTTTTTGCAGTGAGTGCTTCGCCGTTATCTACCAAAGAAGATGTGGATAGTGTCATGGGATTAGTGTCGACATAAGAAATATATCTTTGAATAGGAATCGTCCATTCCGGGCGTCATATCTCTGCAAGTTCATTTCCATGTGCAAATTTTATTTTTTGAACCAGTTGGATTTATTGTTGTTTTGCAAAAATTGTTACCACTTTCTTAAGATAGCATAACGTTCAGTCGTATTCGAAAAGATAATACCATATTCAGTTATATTTATAAAGATATTATTATTTTGCGCATTGTCTTATTTTATGGTTATCGTGCTTGCGTTTGCATGCTTGAATACGGTGTATAAATATTAAAAACATGCTATTTTCACATTTTTCATTGCATACACAAAGTAAAAACCCAATTTTTAAACTAAAATTTACTCTAAAATTTCATTTTTTTTTAGAAAACACAACATGTAATTGCAAATTAAGCAGCACATAAATAAGTGTACATTAACTGTATAAACTCTCTTTATCTCTTAAATCTCTTTATGCGTACACACACATCATTTACCGGACATATTCAATATCAATCACTTGACTGAATTACATAAAACGGCGAATAGTAAATGATATATTTTCTGAGAACAGTATCAAGCGTTTTACAGCAAATGATTATCCGAACACACCAAAATTTCAGTGAGATTTAGAGGATCAATATGAGGATTCAGTTCAGCCGTTCAAATCCCCTTCATTTATTTTCAATTTTGGACGTGCTGTCCTAAACAATCCTGACAAATGATCCAAGTGGGAGCGGATAATGCTGTTTGTCTGATATTGGGAAACATCCTTAAAAATGGTTGAATTTATGAAAACGTGTGCATCTTGTTTGCTATGTATATGCGTTAACGTTGAATTACCAGTTTCATGAAGAGGTACATTCAGTATTATTGGCAATTAAATAATATACCGTGTTTGTTTTCAATCAGATCATATCGTGCTATAATTAAAAATGCTGAAAATTTAATTTCCAGGTTAACATCAAATCTTTCTTTGAAGAGAGATAAAAAAGAAATGTGCTCAATTTACTAATTGTTTATAGGATGTTACATTTTTACAAAAATAAAATTCCGTATGGTTTTATTTACGCAGCTTTTATTGCAAAGTGTGCATAACCGAATTAAATAAGATTCGGATTTTCAACACAGTCTGTCCAATAAACTCACAGAAAGAAAATAAGATGAAATCGATAAGGAACTGTAACAACGTTACCTGCAATTTGTTTTATATTTTGCTAAATAAATGGTAAGTAAAATAAGCATATTCAAAATCCGAAGTCGTAAAGAAAGCTAAGACTTTCCATGATTGTGTATTGCATCGGAAAGTTATGTTTCACGAAGGCTTCGCCATTAATTAGATTAATTTAATCAGATCACATGCCAACTACGGGAGAACAAATTGTTAGCCATTACTAACGCTATGCTTCTCATAGTGCATTTCGTCTGAAAATCTGCTGACATTTTAATGGCTAATGTGTTCATGTAATTACTAACATAAAGTTAAATTACTCCTTTCACTTTTAGACGCGTAAAATATGTATAAGATTCGAAATAATCGATAAAGAAATTCCCCTAGTTTAAGTATCAGTTCATCGCTTTTAATAGTATATTTATTCTCGATTGCAAAACGGCGACTCGTTATTGTTGCCTTTGTGTTGTCAATAATGCTACTGAAATACATCACTGCAAACATAAATTCAAGTTCACGAAATATGCAGCCTTTTATACCCGCCAGAACGCAATCACGCTAAAACGAAAGGACAGCAAATACATCAACTGTCAGATTTTGCTCTCAAGACCTGCCAAACCGTCAGAAGAAATACAGACACACCAACGCACAAAATAAGGACCACCACATCGAGCTATTAATGTATCTATCGTCGTTTTGGGTAGTACACATTTTATTGTCACCCTTCACGCCGCCATGCCATTACGATTAACAGTACACCGATTGATCGGGTACTTTAGGTAATCAAGCTGGCGTGTTGTCGATTTGGTGTATGTTGAAATGTGTTTACAGTTTACAATTATGTAATAAATAGTGTGCCCATCTTGCGACGGATTTGTCCTGGGTTCGATCTTCGTTCCAGTCGAGATTAAAATGTTCATTCAAATGATATCTCATCGTAAACCGCTGGGCAGATATTCAAGAACTTCACTGAAGTAATATTGGATGACCTTTCAATTTACATTTGATCACATTGTTTCGGTTTACTCCTTATGTATATGACCAGATCTAAAATATCATCTTCACATCTGTAACCACAAACTCTCGAGGTATAATTGGCGTCGCTCTGGAGAGCGGCGACTAGTATGTAATGCATTTTTTTCGCTTATGGGAGGAGAAGTTATTTTACGGATCAATGTATATATTTTTGTTTTAAGAATATCTTGCATCGTGGTGATTTTTTGTGTACATTAGTGTAAATAAGTACTCCATTTGTGCCTATTACATTTATTACAACATTTATTGCCAATAATGCAAAGCTAATTGTTTTAATTAATAACTGATCCACAACTGATCACAGGGGAAAGATCACAGGGACTGGGCAAAAACGCGAAACTTTCTGGTTTTGTATAAAAACAAAACATAATCAAAATATGTTTATTTTGTGGTTTTTCTAATTTGATTATTTAGTGGAGAAACAATGTAGTACGATATTTGACGACCTATCGCGCAAGCAAGTTTATTGGAAGGCGTAGTGGTACGAAAACGTACACTGTATTAGTTATTAATAGGCATATAATAACGATCGCTATACACAACTTCACCAAATAGCGGTACATAAATGAGGTCAGCCGGAATAGCTCAGTTAGGAGAGCGTTAGACTGAAGTTGTTAACGCAACAATCATCTAAAGGCCCCCGGTTCAATACCGGGTTCCGGCACGAACGGAACAGTTCGGCGGCTGACAATTTTTCTCAGTCAGGTTAATAAATATAATAATTTATTTTATGTAGACATTTTAAAATCCATTTTACTACAATTGGACATTTTTATTTAAGTTAATGGATGCCGCGTGGTGACAACGTTAATTAAAATTTCTTACATCACTTAAATATCTTATAAAAAATACACGTCTATTATCCATGTATTTTTATGGTTGTCTATCATAGGCCCTAAGTACTATCCCTACCACATACAGAGCGCGAAGCGCGACACGTATTATTGATTGTAACAATGAGTTGCGATAAAGGAAGCAGCCGCTTATCAAGGAGGAGCTGTGTCCCAGCAACCCGTTTCCCTAGAGTCAAGCACTCCTCGGAGTTTTTTTAAGAACCACATATAGAGCGCGAAGCGCGACACGTATTACTATCCAGGTGGTATGGGCCCTTTATCATTATCCGACCATTACGTTCATAGTTATCTTCCTTAGAAGTTGAGAAATTTTGAAATCCTTGTTCGAAGTCCAAAATTTTCATCCGATTGTTCCCAAACTTGCACAGGATTTTTTATCAGTGAGGACCCAACCAAAACTCTATATGAGCAATATCGGACCATAAGTCCAGAATTATGTAACTTTGAATTAAAAAATAAAAGTAAAAAACTGCTTGGTTAGGTGATTATGTCAACATTTTTCATCAGATTCTTTCCAAACTTAGTGTCTTCATATCAATGAGCATTTTTACCTCATTTAAAATGAGAAACATCAGGACAATAAGTCCAGAATTTTTTTCTATTAAATTTGACAAAATAAACAATTTCCACTTGTTTAAAAGATTTCACAAGTTTCGTTTTTATATCAGTATTACTCGAACCCTATTGAAAATGATGAATATCGGAGCAATAAATCTATTATGATATTTTACTGAATTTTAAAGTATAGTGAAATGCAGCTGCTTTATGCAATTTACAGTTTTCATTCATTTTTTTTCAAACTTTTACAGTGTTTTCATATCAATGAGTACTCAACCCCTATCGTAAATGAGAAACGTAAGAATAAGTTCAGAATCATCTCCCCTTGAAGTTGAGAAAAATATGAAATTACGCTTACAAGATGAAGCAGATTTTTTAAAACCTACACAGTTCTGTTCAAGTAATGATAACTGCACACGGATGCCAGTAAAAAAAAGGAAACCAGTGTAAATAAAATAAACTATGAAATATTTGGGGGTTACAACACAAAATCATAGATAATGGTTATTTGGGGGTTATAACACAACATCATAAATAATGGCTACTAGGGGGTTAAAACACAAAATTATAGATAATGATTATACCAGTATCTTTTTCTATTTTGTTTAAAATAATCGGCCAATATATTAATATTTACAGTAGAAAAAAAATCGTTCCATGTAACTTCATTGAGTGCCTTTTACACTGAAATTCCCGACGCCCTTTGATGCTTTGCATCAATACTTATCTTGTATTTAGTATGTAACGTCGAATTTTGGTTTTTAAAAAGCTTATTTAAATCATACACTTGTGGTCGAAATCATACCCTCAGTGAAATAGCACATATAATAACTGATAATGGTCTATAGTTATGATTTGTGTATGTGACATCGATATTTGTCATCTACGAACATCCAAATCATGTTCTAAGATTCAAAATCTTTCACTCACAAAATGTCTTATTTTTATGAAAACTTTATAAGTAATTCACTTCATATTTCTTCTATTTGAATCCACAAGACCCGGATTTTTCATAAGTGGAGTGTAATATCATTTGGTGGTGCTTTACACATTTTTTTCTAATCAGGCATCTGGAGTCAAAACCAGCTATAACACAACTGTCACAAACTTTTATTTAAACGTTTTATTGCAAAATAACATTTTTTTCTATCTGAAACCAAATCGTCCATACATGCAATATCAATTATGTTATATCGTATGGTGGATCTCTACAAGTGTGTTTTAATAATGCAACTAGGGTCCAAACTGAACATATCACATTTGTCACATCGTTTATTAAAGGGACCGTCAACCAGATTGACGAAAATAAGAAAAGTTCTAAAAAAACGTATATTTTTACAATTATTAGTTTATATTAATTAAAATATAACGACTGGTATATTGCATTACTTGAAAAAAGTTATTAAGTTTTCATATTTTTAGTATATTCGGTAATAAAATTTTACTGGGTATTTGTACCAGGTAACTGCCAGTTAACTATAAATAACGCAAGTAGATTGATCATCATCGTCACGTGGTAAACCCATGAATGCAAATTGTGCATGCGAAGTGAATTGTTTATATTTATTCTATATATAAAATGATCAATCTACTTGCGTTATTTATAGTGTGTATATCGTTATGTCACCTATTTTCGCGATGTACTTTCGATTTCACATCGCGAAATTTTATAACCGAATATACTGAAAATATGAACTTTTTTCAAGTAATGTAATATACCAGTCGTGATATTTTACTCAATATAAACTAATAATTGTAAAACAAATACGATTTTTAAGAACTTTTCTTTTTTTGTCAATCTGGTTGACGGTCCCTTTAAGACGTTTATTTCAATAAAAAAATCACATGTTTACCCTTGAAGCAATGACCCAGAGGTATAAATGGTGCTACATAACATCATTTCGTACCCTTGTTCAATTTTTGCTGGAATAATACTTCATCTTGGCCCTATAATTAAATATATTTTTTAATACTTACGTAAGTGGAAATTAACTATAAATATTACACAAATAAATCTAAAACACGAAACCAATATAAACGTGAATATGATATACGACTTTTTTAATTTACATCACAGGTGGTTAGCGTATGGCTATGATAATAATTAGTAAAAAAATACATCATTTTGAATGAAAAATAATCAAAATATAACGAAATATCAACTTCTCTGAAAAATGTATATATATAAATCATCACAATAGACAATAACACCAGGTTTATATTTACACAATCCAAATGCGGATCGATTTACGACAAATATATACAAACACATAAATCAAGCACAGTCCACGCCTTAGTGTTCCTTGAATGTTCAATATCAGCCTAAACTCGGAAGTCGGTTAAGCAGACATGGTTTTCTTTGTGATCTTAGAAGACCGAAGTAAACATCGATTATGGTCTCACTTTAACGTTTGACAAGGGGGTTTGTTTTGTTGGAATACTTCTTGTAAAGTCTGAAACAAAGATGCGTTCGGTGATGAAGGAATATAGGATCCGACAATCAAGCGAAAGTCGTTATGTGCTGGGTGGGCTTTCATGTGTATCACAGTAAAATAACTAAGCATAATTAGTATCAGCCACATTGAACTGTTTTTCATTGATGAGAGTTTGTAGAAATTAGACTTATTATACCCCACACCATTTTTGAAGAAGTGGCAATGTCTTGATTTTCATTAGTCCATCAGCCGTTCGGCAATTCAATCCGTAAGACGCTCAGTACGTCTGTCATTCCGTAAACATTTCGTTTCCGCGCGATATCTAGAGAACGATATGTCCAACAGCCATGCACATAGATATGGATGTAAATTCGGAGGTAAGACGTCTTTTACAATTGAGGGTAATGGGACAAGGTCACAATGACTCGTACCGTATAATTGGTATCCGCACACCATCTAGAGAATTCGTAGGATGATAAAAATTGATATGCTGGTTGAGCAGAAGATCTAAGGTATAGATCATTGGACAACTTTGTTGGATGTCGGTGGGGGTGGAATGCAAACATGTTTTAAAAGCAACTGTTTTAAATTGAGATGTGCAAAGCTACCGTTGTTTTTACAAATCATCTTGGTTTAATGGAAGACGTGTTTTGATGTAAAGACGCTATTTGTGATATTCTTGTCTCAACCTTTGTTTAGACGGCGGTGTTTTCTTCGAAATTGCTGTTATATTTTAAGATAGGAAACCTCAGGTTACAATGAATTAAAATGTAGGTGGAAGAAACGCTCAACTACAATATAGCTGGGGAAAATGTTGAAAAACATTGAACCATGTAACGTGAATTGTTCTTTCTTACATATCACTCGACATACCTTGTTTTAGTTTTAAAATGCATCAAACTTCTATAATCTTTTAAAAAAGGTATGGTTCTGAAGGCCCCCTAAGTGAACAATTATGAACTTACTTTTGACAAAACTTGCAGGTTTTTTTATATTAAATAACATAAGGAACAAGAGCTTGCCAAGCAATATTGTCCCCTACCGGTTAAACTACACCATTGTCAATAAAAAAAATATTTGTTGCCATAACAACTAGAATTCTTGACGTAGGAACAAAATGAAATGACGTGCATAATCTCCATATTGCCATCTATCCATGTTTCAAGTTTCATGAAAAATATGAAGAACTTTAAAGTTATCGCAGGATCCAGAAAAGTGTGACGGACAGACTGACAGACAGACAGACTGACATCTATACTAGAACATCGAATAATCGAAACATCTAAAGCTAGAACATTGCCAGTTCGAAACCTGCAAAATTTTCACGAACAGTTCAATAAAAAGTAAAGATCTACAGAGCTTATTATGACTTACATCATTTGCAAGAGACAAAATGCACTGCATGCCCCGTACACGAAAAACACAAACCCTCTGTACAGATTGAGGGTTTCGACGTATATTTCTATGGAGAGAAGGGATCCACATAGGTTCACCAGCGTCTCCATGGTAGCAATGACGGCGAAGACTGCTCCTTAAAAATATTAAAGCAAACATAATGTATCTTTGTGTATTTACTATAAGAAGACATTTGTTGATGGAATCAAGAAAAAATTTATTACATTGAGTTAATGTAATGTTGTTGTCATGGTCTTTATGAAAGTGAATATTTTAAAAACCGATACGTACTTTATCCAATGTGTCAAATACATGTTATGTTTTATTTAATTGTGTGTTCTTTATTTCTTTGCTTTTGTGTATCAAACAAATTGTGTTTAATATATAACTCATCCTCATAGAACTTATGAAGTTAAAGGGACTTTTTCAACGTTTGTCAACATTCCCGTTTTTCAAACCAATATTTTGAAAAGTGACTTTTATATCAAACAATTAAAAGAAAAACTCTGACCAACACCTATGTTGCAAATATCATTTGTAGAAGATCATCACTCGCACTCGGAAAATTTTAAGGCGTTGTTAATTGATAAATTTAATAAAACGTGTATAACTATAATAGAATTTTAAAAAGCTTAGTTTTACAAGCTCCCCATTGGTCTAGTTATAGCGAGAGAGATGTTCAACCTCGAGGTCCAATGTTTGAATCCCGGCGTAGACCCTTCTGGTTATTTAACATTTGTTATTATTAGTATTATTTGAAGTAGTAGCAGTATTGGAGTTAGCTGCTAACTGGAAATGATAAGAACTAACCGACGTGTTAGGGCAGTTGACATATGAGTCGTGTTCTGAGAAAAACTGGACATAATTCATGTGCGTAAAGTGTCGTTCCAGATTAGCCTGTGCAGTCCGCACAGGCTAATCAGGGACGGCACTTTCCGCCTAAATAGGATATTTGCTAAGAAGAGACTTTATTTTAACGAAAAATGTCATAGAAGCGGAAAGTGTCGTCCCTGATTTGCCTGTGCGGACTGCACAGGCTAATCTGGGACGACACTTTACGCACATGCATTATGTCCAGTTTTCTCAGAACACGACTCATATCTAAAACCCTTGGGTACAGATTTCTAACAATTTGGAACATACCTTGCTGATCGGATCTTGTAAGTTTGGAGAGAAGCGCTCGGCACATTGGTACTGTCAGTAAGCCACAAGCCGACACGAAAGGAACTGAACAAGGAGGGATTCAGTAATAGTATATGGTATTGATCAATATTGAAAATTACCTGGTGAAATAAATTGTATACGATGGTTTTGACTTTCATACACGGCTGACATAAAATCAGCATCGCGAGGATTGAATAAGAATATGATAATGGTGTTATCGAGGAAATAAGTTATTTTGTATAAATTCAACAAACGAAAAACAATACAGCCTTGCATTATATTTTACATACATCTGCATAGTATTATTGACTGAGAGGTCCTTACCTGTATATATCAGAGCATCAGAAGATGCCAGACCTTCGATAACGTAACCGATCGTGAATGATATACAACCCATGATTGCAATCGACTCGTCCGTCATAAACTTCTGAAACACCTTAATCAGACCCATCCCACAAATCTGCTGCATTAAACTCCTCGCGGCCGTGAACTGGCCAAGCTTTTCAGAACTCCAACAAAACGGTTCCCCCAACTGAAACAGCGGCTTCTACACTCCCACGCCCAAGCGCCGAGAACATTGTAAAGGTGAAAACCGAGAGTAGTGTGTTATATTTCCATCGACGTCCTCTGTTAAATGACCCAAGATAAAGGTCGTACGCCGTTTTCATTTTGGTGACGACCGATTCCGAATTATCTCTCTTGGCCGGTGGGAAACTTTCCGGAATGAAAATGACGACAATCAGGCTCATTGCCAACATGATTCCGGCAGATAGCATTGGGTAGAAGAACCCAGTGTTTTGAATGAAATATCCTGTAGAGAAACTGAACCCCGCTACTGCCACGCCTATGGCTAATTCTATCATTGTTATCCCTAAGGCTCTTGTTTTGCCTTTCTGTGACGTCACATCTGCGACATACGTAAAGCATACTAGCAACATCGTAAACAATTGCCCAGTTAGTCCTTCTACTATAAACCCAATAAGATGATACGTAAGATTGAAGTCAAAATATATTCCAATAACTGTCACTATCATTCGGATCAAAGTTCCAATGCATGGAAGAAAGAACAAAAATTTTCGTCCGAATTTGTCCGTTGATGAACCCAGCAGCATATTAGCGAATATAGCAGGAATTCCAACAGCTAAACTTGTGTATATACCCCAATTAGAGGCCACGTCTTGAACATGAACCTGTCGTTGGTAATCAAGCGAACTTTTGTTCACATCTTTGCAAGCGCTGGTTTCGTTCAGTTGATCTAGGTCGGGATACAGGTCCCTCTGGACTTTGTAGTAGACAAACAGGCCGAATGTAGCGGAAGAGGTAATGTATCCGGCAATGTATAGAAAGCAATATGGCGCCACCAACCATTTTCGCCAGCCGATTTCGTTGTCCGATTGCGTGATCAAATACACGTCGTCCGTCACATTTGAGCCAACTAGGTCCGGCAACAGGTCAGGTCCATTGATGTTGCCGTGTCTGCTACGACGCTTGTTGCGCTCAATTACACCCCCGGGAGCGCTCGATGTGTCGTAGTCATCCAGAGACCCGGATGTTCGTCTAACTTCATTCTCTATGGATTGCGAGAAACTGCTGAAAGACATTGCTTTAATCGTCCTAAAACATAGAACAGCAATAACGTATATATTTACACAATTAGAATATGTCATGCCATGCGTGTACGTACTGGTTATTATGAGAACACTCATTCGTGTTTGAAATGATATCGTACTAAAAGATGCAAATGCACATCAAACTATATTCAAATTATTATCACACATGATTTTAAAGATTTTTCTAATTACATGCATTTGGGTCGTGTGTTCATATAAAGAACGTAAAATACAGTTTGATAATACGTATGTACACATTTATATCATCTAAACATGGCGTTACACATACGAAAGGGTTAGAAACAGCACTCAATTATAGAAAACAGCTCAGCCTTATAATAAAAATATTGTTTTCACTTTCTGATGTTATCAGAAAACGTATGAAACAATGAATTTAATACAAATACTTACAATTAATCTTTCTCAGTAGGTTGATATCCATTGTTCAGTAATTCATTGCATGTAATTCATCACTGCCATTCCATTATAAGTTTATATACCAAACCTCTCAATCAATCAGACGGTGTAATAATTTCAAGTGTATAATCAGTTTACGGTGAACGTAATCATTTCTGGGGCTGAACAGATAAGTGGGGTGGGTACTTCTGACAACACAAATTGACCGGAGAGCGGTCATTATATGAGTACGTAGCGTTATCAAATCATATGATAATATCAGTACATATTTCAAGGGTATGTGATTTGTGTACGATATGATGTTATTATAAGTGTCAGTTCGTAATGTCATTGTGGTTCATGTACATTGAATGGATAGTTTCGGCCACACAAATTTAATTATATTTTAAGGGTTCCTATGTGTTTTCGCAACCAATACAAACCATGCAGAAAAACAACAACAATAATAAAAGTCGATGAACACTTTTTTTCATTACATTTTTCAATCTAAACATACGTTTACTTATAACACGGTTATGCTACTGCTCATATGTCTATGACATTATAACCAACATTAACCGTGCACATGGACAAGTTGCACACTATTTTATATATGGGCCGTGCTATGTTTAATGCATTTAATGCATTTGCGTACAGTGTCTTCTCAGAATGCTATGTTCAGAGACGACACTTGACGCCAAAAAAATGATTTTTGCTAAGAAGAGACTTTCTTTAAACAGAAAATATCATAAAAACGGAAGTTGTCGTCCATGATTAGCCTGTGTGGACTACACAGGCTAATCTAGGACGACACTTAACGCGTATGCATTAAAATCCCTTTCTACAGAGCACGACTCATATATAAGGAAAACACTTGGGACACAATAGACATCCGAAAACATAAAAAGCCTGTTGTCGGTTAATAAAAGATCAGCTTAGTACGCCCTAAAATGCATGGTTGTTTAACGGAATGTGTCTTCTACGTTTAAAGCGCAACTTCTTCTGTCCATGCACGTCAATAAACCAAACAGCAGACAAAGAAAGGAATTTGCCGTAAGATATAGACTCATATTTGCATTTTTTTCTTAGTTGTGATGAGTAAATTTACATACGTAGCGTGCACTATCATAGAGTGAAATCTGACATTATTATGTGTTAAGTGATCTGTAATAATACCATATTTTTATAAGAATAAATATATACGAAACGCCTGTGTGAAATATACAATTAAAAACACGTTGTTATTATTTGATTTTCATCTACTATATTGATAAGTATTGAAGAACCATGTTGTAAAATAATGATATTAATATATCGAAGGTCATTCAATCGTTTATAATTCGATACCGCATAGGCGTGCCTGTGTTTAAATGGATTACTTCTTGGAATGGTATGTTCGTTTCTGGATAAAGTATAACTATAAAAAAAAAGGATGTGTGTAATCTTCCAGAAGTATTATATTATTTCTTTGAAACAGTTTTCTTTAATACTTACCGATGCTGGTGAAGAAAATCAAATAATAACACAGCATGGTTGGTAAATTGTGTATTTCAAAAACATATGTTATAGCTTTATCCTTACAAAACATGGATCTAGTGCATGTCACTAAACACAAACTAGTGCTAGATATCACCTTATTGGCGTGTTAAATAATTATGTTAATATAAACAAAGAGAAGGAATTGCCACAAATATCAACCCACCATTTAATTGCAGATTTCATTTTAACTGCATTTTGGTTTTTCTGATGAAAGTTTGGGTTATCAAGGTACATGAGGTGCCAATTAGACTGAGATATTACTTTTATTTGACAATGTAACTTAATTAATTTAACTAATCCGAACTGTATTTCAAAGAAAATAAGAAAATAAACATGATGTAAGCATTGAGCAGTTTAAATAAATCTTCATTAAAGAAATTCATTGAAATAATCTAAAATAAAATATGTGTTTAATGCATGTTTTAATAAAACATGATATTGTCAATTTGATGTATGTAAAACAGTGTAAATGATTGTGCAATAACATATTTTTTATAACAACGTTAACAAACATTTGAGCCTATTTAAAATTAATATTGTACAGCTAACATATAACAGACAAGATTTATAAGTCTATATTCATGAAAATGTATTTGCTTTATAACTTATATATTGTCTAATGTAAGAATAAACAGTAACACGGGGAAACTGAGAAAACGTTCATAATAAGAACGTTTGGACATTGCAGAGAAAGAAACCTGTTAATATAGAAATAAAACATGATCTATAGTGTTCATTTTTTATCTGATTGCTATTGAAAACAATAAAAAGAATATGCGGAAACAGACAAAGAAATTCTGAGATCATGCATATGTTCAGGTGCAAGAACGAAAGGTCTGTTAATTAAAAAGGGTGATACGTGAATATACTAAGAATCTGGCAAAATACATTCAAGAGAGTTCGTCCGTCTGTCTGTTGGATTGTCGAGTGTCACAGCGCAGCAAATTTGATAAGAATCTGTTCAACTTTAAATGTTCGTTTATTCTTATTGACAAAAAACGTTGTTGTATTATCTTCGAATATCTAGAGGTGTAGGGAACGTTCGACGGGAACCAAATCGGTAAATGCTGAAAAGATAAATAAGGTTGAAAACAAGATGCGTAATATATACGTATATGTAACAGATGTAGTACATGTAACAGTAGTAGTATTTATAAAGGTAGTAACACATGTTATTGTACTAGCACATGTAATTGTAGTAATATGACTAGTAAGAGTTGAGTAATTAATACTATTTTCAGACTGAAAATGTCATAGCTCCATTCAGTTTCGATGTTTTCGTCATACACAAGTTAACGGGAAGTTATTTAGTTAGAACAAAACACTAATTACCCCAAACATGTCAAGCAGATGATACTGCATCCGGCGAATATGAAGAACACGAAGCCTCTGTAGTAGCTGATGGTGGCCGAGTAGATCTCATTTCCGGCTACTGTGCCACCCATGTAAATGACATTCTCCATGGCAGCAATGGCCGAAAATACTGCCCCTGAAAAGCAAACATCAAAGCGACCAGAGTGGTACTGTATTTACACTGACTTGTACTTCTTAACTTGCAATGATGGAAAGAAAAGGGGAGAAACTAACATGTTGCAAAAGGACACATTTGCTTGAATATATGGACTTTTTATTCTAATTCTCATATTTAAAATGTGAAGATCGCAACATCTGCGCAGGCATAATTATGACTCTTTTAGAGAAAAGCTCTATCATATAACTGCCGCCTTTACACACCACGTGATGATGGATTTAAATGTATTTTATATGTTTTAGTCTTTCTTGTTAATTTATCAATTGGTTGCAAAACATAAAAAATGCATTATGTAAAACATAGCACAGATAATCATAAAATAGGAAAAGTTACGAACTCTTTCCAAATCTGGAAGGGTTTTACTTGTGAATGTAGTGTAAGGAACTTCGGCGAACTGGTTTGTTTTATACTTACACGACTATATGTAACAATACTATCAAAGTCAGATCATATCAAAAAGGACATTTAAATTCGGGTAACCAGATTTTGTCGACTTATTTTGAACGGGCCTAAAGAGTGTGTTAATGTGGATCGAAATTGGGTTGTAGCCTACAAAGATAAATATAGTTCACGCGATTTTTACATAATTATGTATCCTTTATTAAGAGTATAATACATAATAGTACATGTCTAGCTGATAAAAACTGCAGCATAATGAATCTATAATAAAACTGTTCAAACGAAGTTAAATGTTTAACGCATTCATGAGACTTTCTTGTCTTGAAGCTTATAAACGTGGATTTATACAAAAATGTTCTTTTTTATATACTTAATTGTTAATATAGACACTATATAAAATATATTATAAAGAAGCTTATATGTGTAGAAAATAACATGTTATTGTCTTTTCGTTTTTAAATATACCACGTGAGGATTAGCTTAAAAGACGGCGATTCATACGGTTAGGGTAGTAACCTATTTCTGTTTATCATAAATTTGTATAGAATAAATAATCATATTTCATCGCAACGACTCTACATTTAAGTGGGAATGAATATATAACATATGGCGTTTGACAGGTTTTTTGCATAATTATAATAAACACTTGAACAAAACATTTGAAAAAAGTTTGTGCTGTGTGTGTTTTGTTTTCATTCATTTGTATTGCTAAAATGGTGCACATCATTTTTTAAAAAATATGTTTTGTTGAATGTAATTCTATTTCATTTTACTACCAAAGAAAGGTGACTTCATAGTTGATTCCGGGTAGTAAGACATATATCTAAACATTAACGAGTATAAAAACGCATAATGTGCATTGACCTGATATATGGGTCGTGCTCTGTGAAAATGTGGTTTAATGCATGCACGTAAAGTGCCGTCCCAGATTAGCCTGTGCAGTGCACACATGCTAATCAGGGACGTCACTTTCCGCTTTTATGATATTTTTTTGTTTCAAGAAAGTCTCTTCTTATCAAAAATCTAGTTTAGGTGGGAAGTGTCGTCCCTGATTAGCCTGTGCGGACTGCTCAGGCTAATCTGTGTGAACACTTTACGCACATGCATTAAACCCCTTTTTCACATAGCACGGCCCATATATTGCAGACACAGACCTTACTATTTGGACGATATCACCGTTGTGGTATGATACAGATCCGTGTAGTGTTCTACGATAACACTTGCTGTATTTGCCAGTTTGTTAACCTACCTCATACATAAGTTGAGAAAGCAATACAGATGTGAGCAAACAGTACCTTGCTGCTCCGTTGATGTGAGTTTGGACATCAGAGATCGACATATCGGGACTGTGAGGGGTCCGGGAGCTCCTATTATTGCACCTAAATGAAAAACATAATTATGGAAACTGAACTTTAAATGCTATGTGATGCGATGATAAATATAGCATCGCCGGCAACAAAATTATTGACGCAACGTGTATTCATTACTAGATAAATTCAAGCATTCAAAAAATGTAGTGTATTATACATATATTAACAAAGTGTCCGTTAGTATTGGAGTCGTTCATTGTAAAACGACGGTGTGAGCTTTGTATAAAATTGTGACTCCTAAAATCGTACAAACAACTTCATTATGGTAAGATGTATTTAATACATCTTATCAATGTAACTTCTTTGGCACACGTATGATGATAAAGCATAACGCAGGCTTAATCTTGTGATTGCAATTTAAATCAGTTTTGCTTAACAGTATAAAAAATGTATTTTAAGGAATTTCTACAGACCTATGTACATGACCAGATCCGTTTTTGCGAGGCCTTCAGCCACGAAGTTTGCGGCAAACGTCACACAGCCGATCATCGCAATAGACTCGTCCGTCATGACTGCCTGCATACACTTGATGAGACCCATTCCGACCGCGTTCTGGAGGAGATTCTTAGCGGCGCTGTAGTACCCGAGCTTCTCCGGGCTCCAACAGAATGGAACGCCCAGCTGGTAAAGTGGCTCTACGCTGTCGCTACCGAAAATGTCAAACATGGTGATAGCGAAAACGAGCATGAGGATGTTGTACATCCACCTGCGGCCAGCATTCGCAGATGAGAAAAATAACGAAAAGGATGTAGACATTTTGTCGAATACGCTGTCCTCGGAGTTCCGTTTATCCGGAGGGAAACTTTCAGGAATAAAGAATACCAGGAAGAGGGCGATCACGACCAGGACTCCGGAAGTCAGCATGGGGTAGAAGAAGCCTGTGTCTTGGATAAAATATCCGGTTACGAAACTGAACACTGTTGCCCCGATACCGTTAAACAGTTCTACAAGGGTTATACCTAGGGCCCGTTTCTTGCCTCTTGGAGGCGTTATATCGGCAATGTACGCAAAGCATACGAGTAGCATGGTTGGAACAAAACCGAGAAGCCCTTCGATAAAAAATCCGATGATAAAGTATAAAAGGTCGAACTTAAAATAAATCCCTACCACACAAACACCCGTCCTGATAATTGCACCTACACACGGTAAAACAAAAAGGAATCTACGTCCAAACTTGTCCGACGACGAGCCCAAAATGATGCATGCAAACAACGCCGGAATTCCGTTGGCCAATTTGTAATACATGCTCCAACTGGCTGCCTCTTGCTGCACTTTCGTCTGCATTTTGTAGTTTGGATCACTGGTGTTGACATTGCAACCGAATGTTTCGTTTATCTGGCTCACGTTTGGAAAAAGTTCCCCCTGAACGCGTTTATATAAGTACTGCGTGAACGCAGCCTGCGTTGCCACGTAGGCGGCCATGTAGAGGAAACAGTACGGCGCCACGAGCCACTTCCTTGGCGATACTTCCGGCTGCATTGCTATCAGATACACCGCTTCGTTGACGGACGAGCCTACAAGATTGGTGCGATAGTCCGGTGGTTGCGCAGAGGACATTTTGCGTTCCATGACGGACTGCGGGAGGGTTTTTCTGTAGTCGTCGTCGTAAATGCCGTAGGGCAGGGAGCCATGCCTGGCGGTTGTCCCGTAGCTCCGTGGGGTCAGGCTGTGGCGACGGGGTTGGTCCGAGGGAGAAGAAAAGCTCCATGAGTTGCGATCAGATAAGCTGGTCATGTAAACTTGCTGAAGCAGGTATTGAGAATATGAGAGTTTGTTTTACAGATTTACATGAACTATTATTACTTTACAAAGGGATTAATATGTATTTCTTATGTATGTCTCAATTAAAGTTTGTTCTTAAGAGACTGCTGAAACGAAAGTAACAAAATGCAATATTTAAATATAAATGTGAATTTTAATAACACATTATAACGTAGAAGACGATGTTGCAATTTGGAGTTTCTGGTAAATATATTTTATGTATTTCTTCAGCCTAAATACAAATGAAAAAATTTATAATTCCCTTGTGTCGCAGAGTATCCAGCTTCAGCACTAGTATTCACAAATATGTGCGGTATATTGAATATAAGAAATTATGTAAGCGACAACGTTGCATATTGATATGATAAATACTGCTTAAATCACAAGTGCGTACGAAATTGTGTGTTGTTACAATACCTTTAATGTCTGTTAGCACATAAAATCCCTTATGTTTTATTCTTAATAGGTGTGATAAACCACAGGCTGTTTGATGAACATGTGTTTACATATTTCTGAACTGTACATGCCTTTCCGCGAAACAGAACAATCGATTAAACTATTATACTCTGTATTTTTCACATGACAATGAGTTTGACTGTCGCTTTACAAGTACATATAGAGAAGATAGAGGACGGTAGGGTTTGATAACGGGATATCGCCATATATATTGTAAACATGTCCTCCGATAAAGACAAGATGGTGGGGACTGAATGATAACTTTTTAATTCTAAATATCATCAAAATAATAGAGTGCCCTGGGCATTCGGTGACATAAGAATGTATAGTAGCATGATGAACCACAGGTGGTTAGCGTGTGGCTATGATATTAATTAGATAAAACATCATTTTGAATGATAAATAATCATATTATAACGAAAAATTAACTTTTCTGAAAAAAAAATGTCACTATCAAATATATATATATAACGTTTTCACTAATTAATATCATAGCCACACGCTAACCACCTGTGTGATGAACAATAGTATACGTCAGTTATCGTTTGTTTAAATGTGTCTTGTTCTGAGAAAACTGGGCTTAATTCATGTGCGTAAAGTGACGTCCCAGATTAGCCTGTGCAGTCCGCACAGGCAAATCAGGGACGACACTTTCCGCTTTAATGGTATTTTTAGTTTCAATGAAGTCCCTACTTACCAAAAATCAAGTGTACAGGCTAATCTGGGACGACACTTCACGCACATGCATTATGACCAGCGTTCACAGAACAAGACACAAATAAACAAGCTTAGGCGTATTGATTTGTTTGTAAATGTCGAAAAAAAAAATATGTATACCATTCCAATATCTATTGGAAATAAATTGATATCTATTAAATTTTCTTATAAACTTCAGTTGTTTATATCAGGCGTGGTTGCAGGATTTTAGGTCAGAGGGACATCCTATTTACGAATTACTTACTATTCAAAACACAACAAACTGTACACAAAATGCAATAGCGTATAATTGGCACATACTCTTAGTTACACAAAACCATCAACATGTAAACTTCGGGAAAATACAAAGGTTAAAAAATCGATGTCGATTAATTTCTGTAAAAAGTTGCATCGCTCTGACATTAAGATTTTTCAATTACGGGCATCATTCATAGAGACAGCCTGAAGGGACATGGTCCAGCGATTTTTTTAAATTTGCTCGAGATTGGTCCGATACAAATGTGTACATCGGTCTGATATTTGGTTAAACATCTGTTCCAGATCGTATGTACAACAAAACTCGGTCCGACAATAATTGCTTTAATGTATAATTCCACATGACGTTTGACCTTTATTAAAACTGTATTGTACTAAAATGTTTCGGGGCATTTTTGCGACTATCTAGAAATATTTCGTGAATCTCCCAGCAGAGTTGTCGCTCCATGCCCTTATATACATAAATGTAATTTAACCGTCGAGCAAGTGATTACCTTTCCATGTTGGATCGCCATGAGTCCGCAACCTGGGGTGGGGGTGGGGGTAACTTCCTATATACAGGTATATAGGGGTGTGCCGAAAATATGGGTAGTGTTTTTCGACTAAAATTATAGATATGGGTATGGTTTTGAGCATCTAAGTATAGATATGGGTATTGAAATCAGAAATTTGCTTGTATATAAATGCATATAGATTTGAAAGTATCAGTATCAAAATGGGTATGATAAATTTCATTCTTGTATATAGATTTACAAATAAGCATATTATAGCAAATTTTTACTGTATTGATATGACGGAGATTAAAATTATAGTGCGGAATGTGTCCACTTTATCAAATTCTAGTATTGAAATGGGTCAAGTTTATCAATATTCTTGTATTGAAATGGGTCCACTTTCTCAATGGTATCGTATACAAATGGGTCTGCTTTTAAAAATATTGTATCAAAATGGGTCAACTTTATCAGAGTTCCGGTATAAAAATGGGTCACATTTCGGAAGTCTCAGTGGGACACCCCTACCCTAAAATTTGGGAAGTTACCCCCACCCCCGAGGTCCGCAACTTTCTGGTTAATTGTTTGTTTGATTGAAAGCGGAATGACTCCGGCAATCAAAATATTAAAAAAAGACGCCAAACGTATAGATTGCAAGGATTTCTCGATTTTCGGCAAACAATCGACAAACATTCAGGACTTTCTTGAACCCATCGCTGTTGATTGGGCATCTTTGGAAAGCATTCGGCAATGCTTACAATTGTTTAATCAACTGCGCGTTACGAGCAGATCCGATATTGTCTTAAGCTTTACCACGGAGCGTATATTGAGAGTACGTGGCTTTACGAACATGGCCAGTGGCGTAGTTCTGTCTCAGTTATACTTATCAGAGGTCCAAATAAGATGAATATCTGCGTAAAAACGCATGGGAAATTTATAGATACGCATGAATTAATACGTTTAGGAGTAAAAAAAATACACTTGATAAAATAAACCTCACGCATCGAGCTAAAGCTGTACCGCCATTGCCTTTATTCAAAATAAATGTTTACAACTTCGTTGACACAATCTGAGTTAATGTTATCCCGAAAGATCACGCAAAGTAGATTTATTGATCTGCAATAAATACGCAACGCAGTGGGGCTGTAGTGGACGGCATCCTCTAGCACACTTTACGTACTACTGAATATATGCTTACTAATAAGTCACAGTAAATTGACTTAACCAAAAATAGGGGGTGAGTAAAAATTGCGTTGTGCAGTGGTAGCGCATTACCTTTTGCTGCCAGAGGACCTGGGTTCAAATACCGGGACATTCAATATTTGTTAGTCAACTTTTTTATTGCTATTGAAATTAGTGAATACTATTTTTAAACATAAAATATTTGTTAGTTAACTAATTTAATGCCGTTTTTCAAACCGACGAAAATCGGTGAACAAATAGGGATCGAACCAAAGACCTATACAATATGTATTTTATAGGTCTTTGATCGAACTTATATTGTTATCATTTTAAGCCTCTATTCCATTTTCTGTTTTCTAGACACTGCTATATTTTGTATTATCTCGTTAGAAAGAAAAAAATAGTTTAAACTTTGTAAAATTAAGTAGATCTAGTTATACAGTAGTTGTACTGAAGGAATCAGATCAAGTGAGATATTATTTAAGAGGCTACATTTCCGGAAACACCGGTTGAAAATTACGCGTACCTTCATCGCGGGAAGAGACGAACAGTGCCAATGTAAACAACAAAGAAAATAAGAAAATATACTTAATTCCTGTGATAATACGATATATAACATCAACAATGGATGCAGATGAAGTGGATGGGGAGGTGCTAACATTTATTTAATGATCCGCATGGACCTCTAAGCTGATGTAGCGTTTACAAAATTGCATATTCGTACCCCAAACTATCGTACCCAATTTATGTTCGGTCCTCTTAGCGCATCCTTGATTCCAAATAATAATACAAAGTGACCGTTTTTTTTAAATATTGATCTTTACTTTGTTCCCATAAATGATTGTCAAAGTGGGTCAGTATGCCATGTAAGCAGCAGCTGGAACAAAATAAATATAGAACTAGAAGCCGAGATCAGATTCAGACTAATTAAAATTTTCATTGACTATTGCCCATCACAGCTGTTTGGTGTATTCCATACCTTGGTTAACTCCAAATCAAAATATGTCAATGCCTTAAAATAAAATTTAGTTATAAATATTTTTTGGGGGAGCATATAGTCGCCGCTTCGTTTGTCCGTGTGTGTGTCCGTCCGTGCACAATTTTTGTTTGGGATATTTCTCAGCAACTAATGACCGGAATTTAATGAAACTTTATGGGAAGCTTCACTACCAAGAGGAGATGTGGATATTATCAGGGGGTTCTGGTCGGATGATTTTTCACAGTGTTATGGCCCTTTGAATGTTTCCATAAACTGTACATATAGTGCAATTCTCTGTTAATAATCTAGGCCTTCTTTGCCATATTTGAAGCCGCCACAGGCCCTTATCTGACCAGCAATCTTAATTGAATCTTGGCCAAACTGTCCCAAATTCTCTCTTAAGTCTAATGCTGTAACATTTCCCGAAAAAATCATTTTTTGCTGCTAATTTTGCCCATTTTAAATACTGTAAGCCAGCATGCAAATGCCCTTTCTCAATTTATTTGGCTTTGCCCCAATGCTGTCCAGTGTAAAAAAATACTTAGATGCAGCTAATAACATATGTAAATATGTTATGAAGTGATGCAGCTTATAACGTATGTAAATATGTTATGAAGTTAAAATCATGTTTCATTAAGTATTTTTTCATAATTATACCATATATCAAGGGATTCGCACACATCCATAAACAAATTTTATTTGGCAGGGGATATCAGTTCAACAAATTTGCTTGTTTGTGTTAACTTTCAGAAATATTTTTTTTAATAAAAAAAAATGACAATGTTACAAAACTGTTATTTACAGATTCCTGTGTTTGGTGTTCATGAAACTGTCTCTGTTCTCAAGGAAGTGGAAAAATCTCAGACAGACTCAGGCATGGACGATGGCAGTAATATAGGAAGTAGTGGACATGGTAACTGATAGTTTATCAAGTGTTTTATGTCATATTGCCTTAATAACCAGTTGAAAATATCCTAGAATGTTCTTCCTCTCTAATTTGTTCAAGGAATTATGTCCAAGAAGCTGTGCTCGGGTAAAACCAAGCTTTATGTATTTGCGTAGTTTTGTCTTTAATTAGCCCGTGCAGGTTATGCCGGCTAATTAGGAACAACACTTTCCACAAAGACTGGATTTTTGTTTTAAATTAAAAGAGACTTACGTTGTAAGAAAAATTCCATAAAAGCAGAAAGCCTCCTTCTTTATTAGCCTTTATAGACTTGAAATATTTTATATAGGAATACAAAAATGTCACCAATAATGAGTAGACAGTACAAACATCTCCCAGACTTGTGACAATTTATAAGTTGACAGTATTATCATTTTGGCGATTGATAATGTATTCCAATAACTTTTTTTCAGTTGATAATTCAGATGATGATGATGATGATGATGAAATTGTGCTGAGGAAACCAAAAAAATCGGTATTGATACTCACTTTTTTGACATACGAGTTAATACAACTTAAAGGAACATGTTTTGGTATTTAAAAAATGTGAATGTTATGGTGATTGCACACTTGGGAGCCAAACGAAATGCTCTATCACTGGATCCTTTAAGTTTTGAAACCTTTAAGCATCTTTTCAACACTTTAATGTGCATGTTAACCAATTAATCGATGCAAAGCAATACAAATACTGTCCTGATTGTACCTAGTCCCATTTATGAATATCCAAAACTAAACAATACTAAAAAAAAGTATGTTTGTCTTTTAAATTATTTCACTTGTTTGAATGTTATCAGAGCTTGCCACAGGAGGTAGCTTAGGCACATTTTGGAAATGGGCTGTTTTATTGTAGCTTACAAACTTACAATCTTAACATTTGCGCCAAAATAAAACTGACTAAACATTTTATATCATAAATAAATTGTGTTTTATTTTGATAGTGTAGCTATACATGTTAATGATAGTCTAACTCTTAGTTATTAATGCTTGTTTATGCAATTTAGTTGCACCGAATATTGGATGATGACGAAAGTGATATGTCACAAGATGTCCCATCAAAAAAAGAAACCAAAACAGTATCTTCCAAGAAAGAGGTACAGCTTAAGTGTTTGTGCTTAAAATTATTATGAACATCATTGTGCTTGGCTTTTTTGTGTGTAAACAATAGTTTCCAACTTGCTTGTACTTTCATAAAATTCTCAATGCTTATGTAAAAATATCAATTCATAAGTCTGTTTTTAATCAGTTTTAAGGCTAATTCCCTTTCTAAGAATAATAAATTATCCAGTAGAAGGTTTCCAAATTATTTTTTGACACTTAAATTGTTAAGCTATGAAAAATGCGGTTTTAAATTAACACTGCACATTCTTATTCCCAAACAAACAATATTTGGTCTGAAGCTTCTCTGGTAGCTAGTTTTGTGACTTTGTTTCAGGGGATGACCCCAGAGGAGGTGCTGGAGGCGGTGATGAATGCCCCAGATAGCAGCGAGGATAGCGACAGTGAGACTAGCCAGGAGTCACCAAGAGCGAAAAGGAAGAAACTTGTATGACAATTGCAATTGGAATTTTGCTGTCACAGTGTGTGTTTTTTTTTCTCCAATTTTGGGAACCCTCTGGGTAGTTGCAATAATTCAACTATCAGCTTTATAACCCAATGGGTTGCTGATAGTTGCAATGCGCTCTCTCTTGGCAATGGGTGCAAAATGTTATCAACAATGCAAGGGTTAAGGAACACTGAAACTGCAAGAACTTATACAAGTTTACCTATCTAAACCACAAACTCATTCAAATGGTACCATTAAAGCAAGAAATAATTGATTTTATTAACCAGGTTTTCCGAAGGAAAAAACTGGTTATTAGATTGGCGAATGCGGGCGGGCGGGCTGGCGGAACAAGCTTGTCCGGGCCATAACTATGTCGTTCATCAATATCTCCAATGTCAAGGTCGCCACGACTAAAAATAGATTATTTTTTTTTAAACAAACTTACAAAGGGGGTTAATTTTGTTTGTTCATTTCAAAAGTTCAGTTTGAGTTTTCTCCCTTTATCATATTTTTTTTTCACAATGAAAACCTGGTTTTGTGACAATTTTGTCCCTTGTTGACTTAAGTTTTGTTTTGTACGCTGTATCCGCCATATTGGAAAATTGACCCAATATTGGTTAGGTCGCAGTACACCGATATCTTGCATGTCCGGTTATGTGCTCCAGCCTTTAAAGTGGATAACTATGTGGTATTCAATACAGAATACACTGTTTCAAATTTAAACATAAACATGTCAGCGAGAAAAGTGTGTTGAAACATCATCGTGTTTTTATAGGGTGCATGCAAAGGATGACATGGGTAGGTTGCCATTCAGGTAAATTTAACATGTTTATGAAGTTTATTCATTATTTTCCTCAATTTGTTTCGAACGACGTCTGTTTAGTGAAGCGCACGGATTTGCTGCGCTGAACTGCACCCATGTTTATGAAGGGGTGCATATGGACTGCCAGAGCCGCCATAGCAACAATTATCAAAGGCTCTGGGAGTCCGTTTATATGGACTACCCTCTGGGTTGCAATAAATCATGTCCTTATGACTAAAATTATAATTTTAGATTTTAAGTTATTTTTTTAGATATACTATACAATATATGATCCAAGTGCTGAGGTTCAACTCAGCACCTCCATGATAAAAATAAAATGAAGAGATGAATTGACTTTTTGAATTTTAACACAAATGTCTTTCTAACTTGCAATTGGTAATTTTATGCTGTCATTTTGGAAAAATATATGTTTTATCAATCCCAAAATGGGAAAAACCACTTCATCACAGTGATCAAAATGAGCACAATCCTCAGAGACTATTGCAGGAGATCTTTTGATTTATTATGGCCTTTAAGGAAGGTTTAAGATTTGTATAGGCTAGCTTGTGATCACCATCTTTGTTGACCATTCTGTGAGCCCTCAAATTGGTGTTTGCTTCCTACAACAGCAAAAAAGAAAATGAAATAGATAGCACTGTTTATCATTTGGTCAGTTAGAATGTTTTCATGAAAATGAAGAATGAGAATCCTATTGTACATATCACAGATGATTAAGATAACTGGCAATACCTGATGTCCAAGTTGCGCAATAAGAACTGTTCATAGTTAAATATGTTTGTAATTTTTTTTATGTATTGCTACCGTTAAATATTAGACTTCTTTTCTCAGTACTGTGATTTCTGCTTGTTTCAGCTGCTTTCCCCATTTGAATGTCAAACTTATTTTGCACATAGATATTAACTTTGCTTGATCTATATACATGCTGTAATGAGATTTCCATTTAACCACCTGGTTTATGTGCATGCAGTAAGATGTTGGGAAATCTTTGGTGGTTTGTTTTGATGTAATGATTGATGTGTGTTTTATTCAGAAGAGGCCAGTGCCTGACGACAGCTCAGATGAGGATGTGCCACTGATGGATTCTATCAAGAAGAACATGGTCAGTTATAATTAAAGATAGGCAGTGTGCTGTGAAAATGGGGTTTAATGCATGTGTGTAAAGTGTCCTCAAAGGTTAGCCTGTGCAGTCCACACAGGCTAATCAGGGACAACACTTTCCACCTAAACTGGATTTTTGCTATGAAGAGACTTTATGTAAACGAAAAATATCATTAAAGCGGAAAGGCTTGTCCCTGATCCTGTGTGGACTGCACAGGCTAATCTTTGACGACACTTTATGCACATGCATTTAACCTCCTTTTCACAGAGCACAGCCCAATTACAGATACAAGCAGCGCCCTGGGAAGACCATGCTTAATACACAGGCTATTGAGGGACATCACTGTATGCTTGTTTGTCGTTAAGAAAAGACTTCTTTTTGACGAAAAAATCCATAATCTCGTCTATTATTGGCCTGTGTAAACTACAGAGGTAAATCTGGGACAACATTCAACGCATATGCATTAAGCCCCATTTTCCGAAAGTCTGGCTAAATTTTGAATCTTGTAAACTTATCATTGAAATATCAAGAAATTCCAGCCAGTGTTATCATAAAGGAGAAATATTTTAACTTTAAACATTACAAAAAGTTGTATTTGTTACCCTAAGACTTGAAGTCTACAAATTTTACAATAAAGAAATACAATTAGAATGTTTGTTTAAAACAAGAAGTGGACTATTTAAGAAATTATTACAAAAATATGGTCATAATGCAGGCCTTTTTCTGCTGGGTCCGATAGTCAGACCCATTTCCAATTCCAAATATGCATATTTTTTTTAACAATTCTCAACAAAAAAATTTCCGACCGAAATGACCGAAGCCAAAAAATGTGTAGGTACTGCGTTTTAAATAACTGTGTTTCGTGTTTAAGCGTGTCAATGGGAATACCCCATAAAACATCATCATATCGAGTGTTCAATAATGCAATGTTCCCAACCCTGACACTTCAGACAAATGGCGGCCCGTTGTGTTTATGCAATTCTTAAGACACATTTCCGGTCAGAATTTGTTTTCAAATATTGAAGTGCTGGATTATTCAGAATTATAAGGTACTGTACCCGGTATACAAATAGTGATAATCATGTGTACGTTTTTATTATTGTAAATTGGTTGAGAATTGATAACAATGGTCTGAGGTAGAGAAATGTGGACTGCTTTCACCTTCAACGTTACTGTGTTTCAAACAATGGTTGCCTTCAGACATTTGGCAACTTGAATGTTGAACACAGGTCCTTTGACTTTGAATATTCATAAAACAATCCTAAATGACACATCGAGCTATGTATTTTATTTGAACTTCAAGCATAACATGAACAAAGTCTGCATTTTTATCATACACATACTAACACTAGCAGTGGACAATGACTGTTGCATGGAAAAAAACATTTTAATACTTTTCCTAGCATTTTAAGGCAACACCTATGTATGAAAACATTAGATTTAATAAGAAAAATAAAGAAAAATAATTTCCCCAATAATGCTTTTGTTGATGAAAATTCTTCCCAATTTGAAAGATTTCGCGACTCGAAAAATCCCAATTTTGCTAGGTACTTTTTCCCAAAATAGAAAGAAAAAGGCCTGTAATGTTTTGTACCCTATCTCTTCTTTTCTCACATTTTACTGAATATATGACCATATATCTGACAGAGAATCTTGTATCCAACAGGGAAACATCAAGCAATTTTTCTTTTGCATTTGTGATATTCAGTGTAAATTTTTAAAGTATTTGTATGCCCCCTTTCGAAGAAAAGGGGGTATATAGTTTTCGCACTGTCCGTCTGTCTGTAAGTCTGTCTGTAAGTCTGTCACACTTTTCATGTCCGCTCTCTAATTCAAAGAGTTTTCATCCGATCTTTACCAAACTTGGTCAGAAGTTGTATCTAGACAATATCTAGGTCAAGTTCGAATATGGGTTGTGTCGGGTCAAAAATAGGTCACGGGGTCGAAAAAACAATTCCAAGGGAAGTAATAAGCTTTAAATTGACATAATTTTCTGACCTGCCAAAATATATATTTTTGTTAAATAAATAAAAGCGGCGCAGTAGGCGGCATTGTGTTTCTGACAAACACATCGTGGTAAAAGGTCAAGGTCATCCTTCAAGGTCTAAGGTCAAATATACAAATCCAAGGGAAGTAATAAGCTTTAAAGGGAGATAATGATTCAATATTGAACATAGCATCTTGATATTTGGCATGCATATGTATCTCATGGAGCTGCACATTTTGAGTGGTGATCTACGGTCACGGTAGTGGCTTTTAATTATTTGCTACTAAAAATAGAGATTTGTTAGAGACAATTATTTTCAAGGGAAGTAATTTATATAATTATAAATCTCAGATTATATATTTCCTTACCAAGAAGTTGTTTTCACAGTTACTGTACAGATTTGTTATTTTGATTATTTATTACTCTAATGATTGATTTGTCAAAGTTTTTTTTTTGTAATGATATAATTATCATTTCTTTCCTGTACTATTTGTGAATGGTAGGGTTCATTACATACCTGTGGACTTATGTCCGTAGATACATGATGAACTCTGGCTATGATCTCTTTGATAAACCACAGGCCTTGGTTGTCAGTGATGTCGGACTTGGTCATTTTTGACTGTCTACAGACCCCCCCCCCCCTGGTTGGATTGGACAAAATCCAAGGGAAGTAGTAAGCTTAAAGGGAGATGATTTCTATACCTGCCAAATGATAAATATAAATTTTATTTCAAAGCGGCGCAGTAGGGGGCATTGCGTTTCTGACGAACACATCTCTTGTTTACTTAATTTTTTTCACTGAGTCTGTTGTTTGCAGCAGGAAGGGGCTGAAGGGCTGTTTGATGCTGAAGAGGAAAGTGACGGTGAAGGAAGGAAGCGACCAGAGAATCTCTTTGACAGCGATAAGGACTCTTCAGGTAGGTGTGAGAGAATCAGATCATGTTGAATCCTGTGTGCATGTGAGAATGGTGGCATGTTGAAAGAAGGCAATGAAGCTATTTCAGCTACTTGTTCTCTTAATATTAATATGTATTCAGATTAGATCTGTCTGTGACATATCTAGTTAGACTTAAGAATAAACTATTGACTAAGACCTTAGATTTTTTTCAGAGTATGCAAATATACAGGCTGCTGGTGTTGGCAATCTCAGAAACTAATTATCATAAAAACAGAATTATGTAATTTGAGGTGGTTACTACCAAATTAAACCTCGGTATTAATGCACTTTCAGAACAAATACTATGAATATTGGACCAGGCATGTTGCAATTAGTGGGTATTTCATTGGTCATAACGACGTATAACAAAGATACAAATAAACACATAAAACACTTAAAATGTAGACGATATTTGTTCATGTAGGTGTAAGATCGTTTGTTATTTCACGGGTGATCATAAGAAATATATCGCCACAAGTGAAAATATAAAAAATTTATGATCACTCGTGAAATAACAAACGATCTAACACTGACATGAACACATTTTTATGCCCCCTTTCGAAGAAAAGGGGGCATATTGTGATCGGACTGTCCGTCTGTCTGTCCGTCTGTCTTTCCGTCACACTTTGCATTTAGGTTTCGAAAAATGCTCATAACTTCTATGTCCTTTGAGATATAAACTTCATATTTTGTATGCATGTGTATATGGACGAGGCCTTTCCATACGCACACAAATTTTCACCCCTGTGACCTTGACCTTGAACTTAGGGTCCGCGTTTAGGTTTTGAAATCTGCATTTAAGTTTCGAAAAATGCTCATAACTTCTATGTCCCTTGAGATATAACCTTCATATTTGGTATGCATGTGTATATGGACGAGGCCTTTCCATACGCACACAAAAATTCACCCCTGTGACCTAAACCTTGAACTTGGGGTCCACGTTTAGGTTTCGAAATCTGCGTTTAAGTTTCAAAAAATGCTCATAACTTCTATGTCCCTTGAGATATAACCTTTATATTTGGTATGCATGTGTATATGGACTAGGCCTTTCCATAAGACAAAAATTTTCACCCCTGTGACCTTGACCTTGAACTTAGGGTCCGCGTTTAGGTTTCGAAATCTGCGTTTACGTTTTGAAAAATGTTCATAACTTCTATGTCCCTTGAGATATAACATTCATATTTGGTATGCATGTGTATATGGATGAGGCCTTTCCATACGCACACAAATTTTCACCCCTGTGACCTTGACCATGAACTTAGGGTCCACATTTAGGTTTCGAAAGCTGCGTTTAAGTTTCGAAAAATGCTCATAACTTCTATCAAAGCGTTAATAGGGGGCATTTTATGCCCCTTTTTCAAGAAAATAATTAACAGCTGTTTACCTTTCGCTGAAAAGTTACCCTTTCTCCCGTGGCATGCCGCAATACAGGAAAAGACATGTGACTCGCTCTAAGAAAACAAAGCTTGATGCATAAAGTATATCTTGATATGATAATCTAAAAATAGAAAAAGTAGTTCCGAAAATTTGTTATTTTCACAGGTGAAAATAACAATTTGTTTATTTTCACTGCTGTTATTTCACTGCAGAAATGTCATATTTTATCATTAGGTATAAAAGAAACTTTACCCCTACCACTCATATATGCACTTTGATGCATTTGTAGTCAGTAATAAAATCAAATTAAATTTCAGATCTTTCTTACTAACTTCAAGTTTTAAAGGCTTCATTTCCAACCCTGAGATACTGATGAGCAGCAAACAGCATAAAACCTGAACAGCCTGCAATGTTTTTTCTGGTAGCATAAAGCCGTTTTCACTTTGCTTATGAGCGGGGAAGGGTTTAAACACCACTTCTTTGTTTAGAGTGCCAGTCCTCTGGGTCGGAGGTTGAGAGGTCAGACACTGAGGCAGGTCAGGACGAAGGCTTTGATGATGTGGACCCTAAACTGCTTGCTAAACTCAGAAAGGTAACACACTTCGTGTTCCAATTCGAATTAGGAGAATTTTTGTCCCCTACCGGTTTCACCGTAGGGGACTTATGGTTTGCGATCTGTGCGTCTCTCTGTCTGTCACACTTTTCGAGATCCTGCAATAACTTTAAACGTTCTTCATATTTTTTCATAAAACTTGAAACATGGATAGATGGCAATATGGACATTATGCACATCAATTCATTTTGTTCCTACGTCAAAAATGCTGGTTGCTTTGGCAACAAATATAAAAAAATCTGACAATGGTGGAGCCGGTAAGGGACATATATTGCTTGGCAATAGTCTTGTTTCTCTAGTTACCAATTTAGTGACCCTAAACTGCTTGCTAAACTCAGAAAGGTAACGTTTCATGTTTCAAGTTCAATTAAGTGAATTTGTATGCCCCCGGTTAAAAAAATCGGGGGATATGGTTTTTGGCCTGTCAGTCATTCATTCATTGTATGTGTGTGACCCAAAACTTTAACCAAAACTTTAATCTTCGTTAAAGTTTGATCATAACTTTTTGAATATTGAAAATAGCAACTTGATATTTTGCATGCATTTGTATCTCATGAAGCTGCACATTTTGAGTGGTGAAAAGGTCAAGGTCATCCTTTAAGGTCAAAAGTAAAAAAATACAATCCAAGGGAAGTAATAAGCTTTAAAAGGGAGATAATTTCTAAACCTGCCAAACGATATATTGATATTTTATTTCAAAGCGGCGTAATAGGGGGCATTGTGTTTCTGACAAACACATCTCTTGTTAGCTCATCTATTTTTTGAAAAAAAATTATGAGCTATTGTCATCACCTTGCGTCGGCGTTGGCGTCCGGTTAAGTTTTGCGTTTAGGTCCACTTTTCTCAGAAAGTATCAATGCTATTGCATTCAAACTTGGTACACTTACTTACTATCATGAGAGGACTAGGCAGGCAAAGTTAGATAACTCTGGCGTGCAATTTGACAGAATTATGTGCCCTTTTTATACTTAGAAAATTGAAAATGTTGGTTAAGTTTTGCGTTTAGGTCCACTTTTCTCAGAAAGTATCAATGCTATTGCATTCAAACTTGGTACACTTACTAACTATCATGAGGGGACTAGGCAGACAAAGTTAGATAACTCTGGCGTGCATTTTGACATAATTATGTGCTCTTTTTATACTTAGAAAATTGAAAATTCTGGTTAAGTTTTGTGTTTAGGTCCATTTTATTCCGTAAGTATCAAAGTTATTCCTTTCATACTTGCAACACTTACTAACTATCATAAGGGGACTTTGCAGGCAAAGTAATGTAACTCTGACTGGCATTTTGACAGAATTATGGGCCCTTTTTATACTTAAAAAATTGAAAATTTGTTTAAGTTTTGTGTTAAGGTCCACTTTATTCCTACAGTATCAAAGCTATTGCTTCCATACTTGCAACACTTATAAACTATCATAAGGGGACTGTGCAGGCAAAGTTATGTAACTCTGACTGGCATTTGTATGGAATTATGGGCCCTTTATACTTAGAAAATTGAAAATTTGGTTAAGTTTTGTGTTTTGGTCCACTTTACCCCTAAAGTATCATAGATATTGCTTTCATACTTGGAACACTCGCCAACTATCATAAGGGTACAGTAAAAGGACAAGTTGCATAACTCTGGTTGTCATTTTTACGGAATTATGGCCCTTTTTTGACTTAGTAACTTTGAATATATGGTTTAATTTTGTTTTTCGATCCACTTTACTTCTAAAGTATCAAGGCTATTGCTTTCAAACTTCAAATACTTTCTTGTTATCATGAGGTTACTGTACCTGGCAAGTTGAATTTTACCTTGACCTTTGAATGACCTTTACTCTCAAGGTCAAATTATTAAATTTTGCTAAAATTGCCATAACTTCTTTATTTATGATAAGATTAGATTGATACTTTGACAAAACTACTCTTACCTGACATACCACAATAGACTCCACCCAAACCATCCCCCGTGCCCTCCCCCCCCCTTCCTCCGAATCCCCCCCTTTTTTTTTTTTTTTTAAGACCATCTCACAAATGACACCACACCCTCAAACTATACCCCCCCCCCCCGACCCCACCCCCCAAATTATTTTTTTGGAAACGGTTAAAGAACACAAATATTTATTTTAATTATTTTATGTTTGAAATACCGTCCAACCATCGCACCCAAGAATCCACCCCCCACCCCGACCACCCTCCCCCCGAATCTCCCCCCCCCCTATTTTTTTTTTTTTTTTAAGATCATCTCACAAATGACCAACACACCCTCACACTTTACCCCCCCACCCAACCCCCCCCCCAATTTTTTTTTTTTGAAACGGTTAAAAAACACAAATATTTATTTTATCATTTTATGTTTGAATCCAACCATCGCACCAAAGAATCCCCCCCCCCCCCCCCCCCCCCCCCCGATTTTTTTTTTCATTTTTTTTCCGCATTTTTGGAAGATAATGTAATAAATGTCCACACCCCCACACTATACACCCCTCTTCTACCCCTCCCTCCTTTGTGATTGAAAATGAAAGTCCCTTCACCTTTAAAAAGAAAATAGATGAGCGGTCTGCACCCGCAAGGCGGTGCTCTTGTTTCTCTAGTTACCAATTTAGTGACCCTAAACTGCTTGCTAAACTCAGAAAAGTAACATTTCATGTTTCAAGTTCAATAAAGTGAATTTTTTCTCTACAATTTTTTAAATTTTTATTATTATTATTATTATTTCATAAAAAAAATTTGGCGACACCAAAACATTTTTTGACCTAAACTCAGAAAGGTAATGCTTCATGTTTCAAGTTCAATTTAAAAAGGGATTTTTTTTCTCTAGTTACCAATTTAGTGACCATAAACTGCTTGCTAAACTCAGAAAGGTAACGTTTCATGTTGTGAGTTCTATTGAGTCAATTTTTCCTCTAGTTAAGTGACCCTAAACTTCTTGATGAACGCAGAAAGGTGACTCTAGATTTAGTAGAAGCAATTTCAGAGATCAATTAATAGTTTATATATACATTCTTTGCGAATTATCCTTGTGAAAAAAAAAATCATGAACTTTCCAAAAATTTTAATAATTGAGTCACAAACCGTTAAAAATTTTGAAAAAGAAGTCGAGAACTTGTAAAAAAATCAAAATTTGAGTCGCATAGTTATCAAATGTGTGAAAAACAGCCATTCTCTAAGAAGGAAAGAAAGCCCTGATCATGTGACCCTAATTCTTTCTTCGATCTAGAAATATTTATGCTATAAGGATGTCTCTTTTATACAAAAATCCAGTGAAGGCGGTAAGTGTGGTCAATGGTTAGCATAGGTACTGCACAGGTTTACCTGACACTAAGCACATGCATCAAACCCAATGGTTAGCATAGGTAATGAATGCACAGGTTTACCTGACACTAAGCACATGCATCAAACCCCATTTTTCCAGAGCAAGGATCTGCAGCCAATTGTATTAACCCTTGCTGGAACCGGATTTTGAAGACCTTTGCAAACAGTTTGGATCCAGAAGAGACGCCACAGAACATGGCGTCTCATCAGGATCCAAACTGTTTGCTATTCTGATAGTGGTCTTAGAAAAATAATCGAAGAAAATGCTAATTTTAGAAATTCAGCTGACGACATTTTAGCAGACAACAAATTTCCCAGCATGCAAAGGGTTAATCTGGATAACTCTTATCCAGCGGATAACTTTTGGTTATCTTCAATTTTATGATAAGATAACCAAAAGTTATCCGCTGGATAAGAGTTATCCAGATTTATACAATTGGCTGCAGATGTTTATATAGGGTGGCATATATCAGGTGAACTGTCCACCAGTCCGTCAGTCTGTGCATCCGTCTGAAAACTTTAACATTTGCCATAACTTTTGCAATATTGAAGAGAGCAACTTGATATTTGGCATGCATGTGTATCTCATGGAGCTGCACATTTGAGTGGTGAAAGGTCAAGGTCATCCTTCAAGGTCAAAGGTCAAATATATGGCCTCAAAGCGGCGCAGTAGGGGGCATTGTGTTTCTGACAAATACATCTCTTGTTAAATGCTATCCCTGGGTGACCGTAGAATGGGTCTCATTACTGGCATGTGAATCTGCTGCACAAACTTGTCTTTGAAGAACTTATATTTTTCAACATGTCACAAGCCTGCTTTCATGCATTTATTTTTATTTTATGAATTTGTACACATGCAGTTTTATTATCCTAAGTAAAAATATTGCTAGAGACATGTGTTTCTTCCAACTAAGAATTTCTATATGATTATTCAAGTTTTTTCAATTAAGCACATGTGGCATTAGGGGGTATTAGTTGCTATTGGGGCAAGGTCTGGTTTTATTATATTTTACTCCTTGAATAACATTGAGCTAGATGTGTTCTATTTCTAAATACATGTCAGGGAGCTGCCAAACAAGAAAGAAAGAAGAGTGCAAGACAGGCCAAACAAGAGGAACTGACATCCTTGCATAGCGAAACACAGAGGATGGTCAGAGGTGAGACATTCCTGTTCACTCAAATGTATAATATATTTTTATGAATTGTTTTATTAGCTCATCTGTTTTTTGGAAAAAAAATTATGAGCTATTGTCATCACCTTGGCGTTGGCGTTGGCGTCCGGTTAAGTTTTGCGTTTAGGTCCACTTTTCTCAGAAAGTATCAATGCTATTGCATTCAAACTTGGTACACTTACTTACTATCATGAGGGGACTGGGCAGGCAAAGTTAGATAACTCTGGCGTGCATTTTGACAGAATTATGTGCCCTTTTTATACTTAGAAAATTGAAAATTTTGGTTAAGTTTTGCGTTTAGGTCCACTTTTCTCAGTGAGTATCAATGCTATTGCATTCAAACTTGTTACACTTACTTACTATCATGAGGGGACTGGGCAGGCAAAGTTAGATAACTCTGGCATGCATTTTGACAGAATTATGTGCCCTTTTTATACTTAGAAAATTGAAAATTTTGGTTAAGTTTTGTGTTTAGGTCCATTTTATTCCTAAGCATCAAAGCTATTGCTTTCATACTTGCAACACTTACTAACTTTCATAAGGGGACTGTGCAGGCAAAGTAATGTAACTCTGACTGGCATTTTGACAGAATTATGTGCCCTTTTTATACTTAGAAAATTGAAAATTTGATTAAGTTTTGTGTTTAGGTCCACTTTATTCCTACAGTATCAAAGCTATTGCTTTCATACTTGCAACACTTATTAACTCTCATAAGGGGACCGTGCAGGCAAAGTTATGTAACTCTGACTGGCATTTGGACGGAATTATGGGCCCTTTATACTTAGAAAATTGAAAATTTGGTTAAGATTTATGTTTTGGTCCACTTTACCCCTAAAGTATCATAGATATTGCTTTCATACTTGGAACACTCAAAAACTATCATAAGGGTACAGTAAAAGGACAAGTTGCATAACTCTGGTTGTCATTGTTACGGAATTATGGCCCTTTTTTGACTTAGTAACTTTTAATATATGGTTAAATTTTGTGTTTCAATCCACTTTACTTCTTAAGTATCAAGGCTATTGCTTTCAAACTTCAAATACTTTCATGCTATCATGAGGTAACTGTACCTGGCAAGTTGAATTTTACCTTGACATTTGAATGACCTTGACTCTCAAGGTCAAATTATTCAATTTTGCTAAAATTGCCATAACTTCTTTATTTATGATTAGATTTGATTGATACTTTGACGAAACTACTCTTACCTGACATACCACAATAGACTCCACCCAAACCGTCTTCCGTGCCCTCCCCCCCCCTCCCTCCCCCCTCCCCCCCCCCCCCTATTTTTTTTTTTTTTTTTTAAGATCATCTCACAAATGACCAACACACCCTCACACTATACCCCCCCCCCACCCCCCCCCCCAGGCCCCCCCCCCCCCCCCCCCAATTTTTTTTTTTTTTTTTTTTTTTTTTTTTTTTTTTTTTTTTTTTAAGATCATCTCACAAATTACCACCACAACCCTCACACTATACCCCACCCCCCCCCCCCCCAATTTTTTTTTTTAAATGGTTATGTTTGAAATACCGTCCAACCATCGCACCCAAAAAATCCCCCCCCCCCTCGCCCTTCCCCCCACCCCCCACCCCCCACCCCCCCGCCCCCGATTTTTTTTTCTTTTTTTTTTTCGCTTTTTTGGAAGATAATGTAATAAATGTCCACAACCCCACACTATACACCCCTCTTCACTCCACCCCTCCCTCCTTTGTGATTGAAAATGAGAGTCCCTTCACCTTTAAAAAGAAAATAGATGAGCGGTCTGCACCCGCAAGGCGGTGCTCTTGTTTCAAACTGTGTTTATCAAAGTTCAGTATAAATTATTAGTATGCCCCTTCAACGGAAAATGAGGGTATAATGCTTTCCATTTGTCAGTGATTTGTTAGATTTTGGTTAACTCATATTTCCAAAAGTTAATATAGAAATGATAAGGCGTATGTTACCTTCAATGTACATAACCAAATACCCTATGTAACATCAGTTTTAAGATAATTTTATTATCATATTAAGGTTTTCAAATGTCTTATGTGGACAATGTTATGAGTTACGATTATGAACAATCATTACAACCATTATCTGTTACTTTAGAGACAATTATGGATATTGTTCTTCCAACTTGCCAAAATAATGGAATTGTCAGTACTTATGATGAAATATTTATAAGGTGGTATATCTATGCATTTACTGTAATCTAAAGAAAGATATAACTGGTGATATTGAAAGTTACCTCTCTTTGCAGAGTTACCTCTCTTTGCAAAGTTACCTCTCTTTGCAGAGTCTCGTGTGAACATCCCATATCATCAGCCTGCCCCTAAATCCCTCAATGACTTCCTTGCAAGGGCCAGTAAGAAACAGCAGGAGTACAAGGCCCTCAAAGGGGCCAGGGAACAGAGGTGGGCTTTTTTTTCCCCATTCCAAAAAAATGATGTAGTGCTTTTCACAGGGATAATAATTATGTTTATATTTTTTATTACAAAAACTGTAATTTATATGTTAACTTTGTGTATGTTTTTTAACATTTTTCTAAGCTGGATTGAGACCTATTTATTTTTACATTTTTTTTAGTATCTTGTTCCAATATATTTTGCTGCTATTTTATAGAAAATATTGATGGGGAATATTGTGCAATTCAACATTGTGTTTTAGATTTATCAAGTAATTTGTATGCTTACACTTAAAGGAAGGTGAAAGTTGTTGAAGAGGTTCTTCAGAAAGCTAGAATTCAGGCAGCAGCAAAATCTCAGGACGAGGCAGACAAATACAGTGACTCTGACGAGGACTGGAAACCAGAGGATCAGGACAAGAAGGCTCTCAAAGAACGAATTGATGATAAACTGAATCCAAAACCAAATGACAGTAAAGTCAGTGAGAATGAACCCAGTGATATTTTGAGTCAAACTAAAGAGAATAACAGTTTAAAAGAATCAATGAATATAGATGGTGATGATGATGACAGTTTACCAGATTTAAATGTTGAGTCAAGTAAATGTTTGGAAGATGTGGAAAAGGAAAGTGAAGGTGTAGATGCTAGTGAAGAATTGAAGAACATAAGGACTGATTTAGAGTCATGTCCAGATGGTACAAAACATGAAAATACACAAGGTTCAGAGGAAAAATCTAAGGAAGAAACTAAAGTGGATGATGATATGATGTTTGAGTGGGAAATGGGTGAAAAGTCTGAGAAAGTAAGGTACGTAGAGCAAGACAAGGATTTACCAGTAAATGATGGCATTGATAAAGAATTTGACAAATCTGAGGAAAACAAGGAAAATGTGGATCCCAAATTTAGTCTAAATGATAGCCTCAGTGAAAAGGCAGTGACAAATCAGTCGATGGTAGAAAAAATTAGTCCGAAAAACTGTGCAAGACGGCAAAAAATAGCTGCATTGGCAGGCATAGATTTAGACAGCATTCAGCCAAATCTTGGTGGAACAGCAGAAAGTTTTATAAGCTTTGGGGAGGAAGAAGAGGTGCCAATGCACCCAGGAGTAAAGAACTTGATGGACAGACTGAGCGTGCACAAGAAGAAGATTAAGAGGAAGAAACATGATATGAATATCAGGTAATGATTTGTTTGACTGCAAGCTGTATTACTCACTCAAATGTTCGCCTCTGCATAATGCTATGCAGTGCTCCAGCTAGCAATAAATAGAGGGGCGCTGCGCTCCTCTAAAATTTGCCCTCTTAAAAAGCCCCCCTCTATTTTTCTGTCAAATGCCCTTTGAATCTCTAAATTCCTGCTTTCAGGCCGTATAAATCGCCAGAAACATCGACATGAATACACAGATAACACCCTTACAATGGCTGCCTGTGGTGTATTAAGTCAACACATTGTGAACAAACAAGCCCCAAGGCCATGATTTGTTATCAGATCACTAATTAGCCTTTTGTTGCAGACATTAGTAACATACTGTGAAAGATTATCTCTGAGGTTACGCTTGGTTAGGCACAATCACACTCGAATGAAATCAAACTCAGCACTATTGATTTTTTAAACTTCTGAATTCTTTGGCTATATCTTTTTTTTGTTTGCAAAAATAGTGATTTTTAATTCAAAATACCTATTAACATTTGAAAATTAATCATCTTTTTTTAATGCGCATATGCGGTTAATTTTTAGTCCGAAATTACGGCATGGAAAACATATTTGTGTTTTGATTTTATTTCTGAACTTTAAAACACTGTCTGTCCTCAATCATGATGAATTTTAACATGAATAGGGGCAGACAGTTGTTATTTCAACAAATAAAGATCTTGTTTGGAAGGAGGATTTATCACTCTGCAAGTAAAATGTAATGTCGATATTGTCATATATTTTCGCGATCTAACAAAACTGTCAACTTTGTTGACATTAGTTGAAATAACGTGTTGTGAAATAAATCCTATTATTAACAATAACAATATTTTATTTTAATCTCCAGACTGGATGCTACTTCATGGTCATTGTTGATCATTGTTTAGACTTTAAATTTGTCAATATATATTTTTATTTTAATTAATATTATTATGGTGGACAAACATTGGCTCAAAGTTATTTAAAGCAACGAATTTAAGTGGGACAGTCACAACGTTTTTTTGACCCAGTGAAACTCCTGAATTTATTTCATGTTTTCTTCATTTCATTTTCTTCTAAAAGACCACTGATGCTGAAACTGGAACCTGAAAGATTAACATGCAGTTCAATGATGATAGGTGATAAAAAAAAACATCAAAATTCCCCCCCACACACACATGCACACACCGGAAAGAAATATGATATCTACATATCTCTAATGCGTGAAGTCGGATGCTAGCCCAAGTCGGTTAGGAAATTGGCTACTAAGTTGTTTTCCTTAGCGCCAATGTAGATAGTACCGGTATTATATTTATTGTAATTTCATTACACAAAATAAGGAACAGCATACAATTGGTGAAGTCATCCAATGCACTAATGTTTATAATTAATAAGTATATAGTCTAACCAAATGCCCTATTTTCCAAAATTACGCATGAAATGTGCCCTTTTTGGGGAAGCTCCCCTCTATTTTGAAAAGCTGGCTGGAGCACTGCTATGGTTAAAGTAAACATGCAACATTGCCATATCACTATGTCTATTACAGGTATTAAATTTAAACTTCACTCATTAGTTTGAGGTCATGGTGTGGGGTCTGAGGTTCTAGAACTCTGACCTGCTTTTTAGTAGAATTATACCACTGTTTGTACTTAGAAAACTGGTTGAGGTACACCTGCAATCCCTTCATATCACTGTTTCTATTATATATATTAAAAAAACTACAAATGTGTATGGGGTGATTGTGTGAGGTTACTGATTAATCCCATTTGTTTACATTGACATGTAGTGGCAGCGATTGTTTTTGTCCAATTGGGAAAAGTACCCGTACCAGTCCAATTGGGAAAAATTGAGTCGTGAAAACCTGAAAATTGGGAAAAATCGAGTCGTGAAAACCTCAAATTGGGAAATTGGTGTATTTGATTTTAAGCTGCCAAATACTTTAAAATTGATAACTAAGTGTGTTCAAGCTGTCAATTTTATATTTACCTAGGTTCAAACCATAGAGCTGCAATGGGAAACTAACAAAATGTTGCATTTTGCAAAAAAAAAAAAAATAACCTTTTTTTTACCTTAAATTGGGAATTTTTTGGACAGCAATTGGGAAATTTGTAGTTTTTTCATATTTGGGAAAGTGCCCTGTACGGGTACTTAATAAACAAGGAAAAAAAATCGCTGAGTGGGTGTGGGAGTGGGGGCGCATGGTAAATCAAGTCAAATGAGGTTTATATCCATTTTATTAACCAGGTTTTCCGAAGGAAAAAACTGGTTATTAGATTGGCGAATTCGGGCGGGCTGGCTGGCTGGCGGGCTGGCGGAACAAGCTTGTCCGGGCCATAACTATGTCGTTCATTGTCAGATTTTAAAATCATTTGGCACATTTGTTCACCATCATTGGACGGTGTGTCGCGCGAAATAATTACGTCGATATCTCCAAGGTCAAGGTCACACTTTGAGTTCAAAGGTAAAAAATAGCCATAAATGAGCTTGTCTGGGCTATAACTATGTCATTCATTATGATATTTTAAAATCATTTGGCACATTTGTTCACCATCATGGGACGGTGTGTTGCACAAAAGAATCACGTCAATATCTCCAATGTCAAGGTCGCCACGACTAAAAATAGATTTATTTTGAAACAAACTTACAAAGGGTGTTAATTTTGTTTGTTCATTTAAAAAGTTCAGTTTGAGTTGTCTCCCTTTATCAGATTTTTTTTCACAATGAAAACCTGGTTTTGTGACAATTTTGTCCCTTGTTGTAGATGTAAACCAATATAGTCCATGACAGGAAAAGACCTGAACACAATATTGACATTTTTTTACAAACAGAACAAAACAAGTGATACTACGAAATATGAATGAAATGAATATCACAATTATTAACTAATTCACACTCATTTCATAACCCAATAATACGCAATGTTCAATAAATGAAAACAGTTTACCAACTCAACAGGTACTGTGAGATACTGTGTTGAAATTTAATGTTTAGTAGGTTACATGCTAATCATTGGAGGGATATTATTTACGTCTTCTTGGGTCAAGGCTACTGTCACTTAAAAAAGAAAGTTTTGGTACTGAACGGCTCAATTACTTCAATTTGGGTTCAGGTATGTGTGTTTTACCTGGGTCTTAATATTTAGTGTGTAACATCGTCTAGTGGTCCTCTACTAAGTGTTTTCAAATTGTGCCTCTGTGGTAAAAACTGGCAACGCTCTAGGGATCATATGATTTATTTAGACTTCTATGGTAAATAACTATAACAAGAGTGCCAAACTGTCACAAGATACGCCCGTTTTAAGACTTTGGACAACTTGATAACTTTACCATGACCCATATTTGAACTTGACCTACATATCATCTAGACACAACTTCTGACCAAAGTTGGTGAAGATCTGATGAAAACTACTTCAATTAGAGAGCAGACACCATGCTAAATGCTTGAAATGCACTACGGGACCTCGTGACCTAGTTTTTAACCTGGCAAGACCCATATTTGAACTTGACCTACATGTAGATATTGTCTAGACACAACTTCTGACCAAAGTTGGTGAAGATCGGATGAAAACTACTTCAATTAGAGAGCACTTGCTAAATGCTTGAAATGGTTTAAGTGACCCTGTGACCTAGTTTTTGACCTGGAATGACCCATATTCCAACTTGACCTAAATACTGTCTAGATACAACTTCTGACCAAGTTTGGTGAAGATTGGATGAAAACTACTTCAATTAGAGAGTGGACACCATGCTAAATGCTTGAAATGCACTAAGTGACCCTGTGACCTAGTTTTTGACCCAGCATGACCCATATTCGAACTTGACCTAGATATTGTCTAGATACAACTTCTGACCAAGTTTGGTGAAGATCGGATGAATACAATTTGAATTAGAGTCTGGACAAAGTGGCGCCGTTGAAAATGCACTAATTGACCCTATGACCTAGTTTTTGACCCGGCATGACCCATATTCGAACTTGGCCTATATCAACTAGATGCAACTGCTGACCAAGTTTGGTGAAGATCGGATGAATACAATTTGAAATAGAGTCCGGACAAAGTGGCCCCTTTGAAAATGCACTTATTGACCCTATGACCTAGTTTTTGACCCGGCATGACCCATATTCGAACTTGGCCTAGATATCAACTAGATGCAACTGCTGACCAAGTTTGGTGAAGATCGGATGAATACAATTTGAATTAGAGTCCGGACAAAGTGATGCCTTCCGCCCGCCGCCCGCCCGCCGCCAAGGGGTTTCACATAATACGTCCCGTATTTTATACGGGCGTATAAAAATTCTTTGAAATAAAAAGTCCGAAACATATATGGTATTTGGTTTGAAAGATGAGATAGAGGTCCTGTACAAACTTCATATCATTCAAATTTTCTGCCCCGTTCACGAAATGGTGGAAAAAACATTACTGCAAAACCAATATTGTGTCTCTTACACTTATTTTGTGGATCGTCAAGAGTCTACTCGATTACTAAAATTCAAATGTTCAACACATAATTATTTTCAGGTTTTGTAATGTGCAACAAATTGTTATCCACAAATTGCAAGATCCAACCAATATGTCCAAGGTAATTAATCCACAAAATTTCATGTCAGTGAAATTAAATTATTCCATAGAATGCTGATGGGCCATAGTTCACTTTTCTCTCTCTATGCCTTTCTCTGTAAGTCCATCGGTGCCAAAATATGAAATGATCTTAATCATGTCATTCTAAGATCACCCAGTCCTAACTATGTTTCAAACAAACATAAGCAGCAACTATGTTGTGTGGTGTGCGAGAGACATATAATGTTGCCACATGTGAACAGAGCTTGAAGACAAACTTGTATTACATAAAGCAGTTCACTTATACAAAACTTCTAGTATATACTAACAAGTATAATTGATGCGCATATTTGCATTATGTGTCTCTTAAATGCAAGCTCAGGTAAAATCTGTAGTAAATTTTCCGTAAATTATCCCCACGCTTTTCAAAAATATTGTGGTTATCTCCGCCATCCGTCTATCTGTCCATCCGTCCTGGCCACTATTATCTCCTACACTATTAGCACTAGAACCTTGAAACTTACACACATGGTAGCTATGAGCATATGTGCGACGGTGCACTATTTTGAATTTTGATCTGACCCCTGGGTCAAAAGTTATGGGGGTTTGGGTGGGGCCGGGTCAGAGATTTTCACTTATTTTTATGCTCCCGGTATGGTGCATTGGCCATAACTTTTGCAATATTGAAGATAGCAACTTGATATTTGGCATGCATGTGTATCTCATGGAGCTGCACATTTTGAAAATTTGAGTGGTGAAAGGTCATTCTTCAAGGTCAAAGGTAAAAAAAAAATCCAAGGGAAGTAATAAGCTTTAAAGGAAGGCAAGTAAATAACCTGCCAAATGATATAAAAAAAAAATAATAAATCAAAGCGGCGCAGGAGGGGGCATTGTGTTTGTTCATCCTTCAAGGTCAAAGGTAAAAAACAAATCCAAGGGAAGTAATAAGCTTGAACGGGAGGTAAGTAATGAACCTGCCAAATGATTTTTTTTTTTAATAAATCAAAGCGGCGCATGAGGGGGCATTGTGTTTCTGACAAAAACATGTCTTGTTTTATGTTATTTTACACTAACTTCTTCATTTCTACACCGATTCACTTCCAATTGATACTGGACATCTCTTATGACAATACGGTCAATCTCAACTATGCATGGCCCCATTACCAACCCTGGGGTGTCCCCTGGGTCAAACATGCGGTGTGGGGATACGCATCGGCATCTGCCACGCCATTTCTAGTTTTGATTAGTTTAAGCTTCAAAATAAGGGTTAAAAATTAAACCGTATTACGATTTAGCAATTTACTATTACGAAAAACTACAGATTTAACCTTATATTCATCACAAGAATGGTAGCGGCGCACAAACCACTACCATTTCTTTTTTCTAGTGGGAATATTCGACCAACAAAGAAACATGTGACCATAGCCATGCAATTTGTCCATTCTTCAGAATATAGGAATTACGGCCTTAATCCAGGCATGTTCGTAAAATCAACCAGCATATGTATGCAATATACATATGATCTTTTACTCATAAAAAACATGAATTTGAATTTGATGTTGCCACGCCACATTGATGACATGCTAGAACTGACTTCAAACACTATTTATTTCTTTAAATAGTCATACACAAACTTGCAAAGCCTATTTGTTTTCTAAGTGCAGTCAAAACAAAAGTTCTCCACTATAAGATGTCACTCGGACCTGTTGTATGATTGGTTTTCTGCCTGACTTGACGTATGGTTGGTTGTCTGACCTGTCGTATGATTGGTTGTCTGTCCTGTCATATGATTGGTGGTCTGACATGTCATATGATTGGTTGTCTGACCTGTTGTATGATTGGTTGTCTGTCCTGTCATATGATTGGTGGTCTGACATGTCATATGATTGGTTGTCTGACCTATTGTATGATTGGTTGTCTGACCTGTCATATGATTGGTTGTCTGACTTGTCATATGATTGGTTGTCTGACCTGTTGTATGATTGGTTGTCTAACCTATTGTATGATTGGTTGTCTGACGTGTCATATGATTGGTTGTCTGACCTGTAGTATGAGTGGTTGTCTGACATGTATATAATTGGTTGTCTGACCTGCGTTATGATTGGTTGCAGTATCATCTCCAAGGCGACTGTTGGACCAGACCAAGAGGAGCTAAAACTGAACACATTCACGTACCACCAGGAGGACGAGGATTCTAACCCACTCCTTAAACATGAGGCTCCTGGTAAGTGTCTAACTATCAAGGTTTGAATTGGGGTAATACCATTGGGCATGGCAGTAACATAAAATATAAGTTTATGGACAACTTCTGCTGAATTTTTCAAGCAATAGAATTAAAACTTCAAAGATCAGATGTCATCACCATGAAATGTACATGCTCAGAATTAATTTTTAGCGAGGCTGTTTTCGGAGAAAACCCGAGCTATTGTCATAGCCAGCTTGTCGTCTGCCGTAGGCGTCGTGCTAAAACCTTAACATTGGCCATAACTTTTTAAATATTGAAGATAGCACGTTGATATTTGGCATGCATGTGTATCTCATGAAGCTGCACATTTTGAGTGGTAAAATTTCAAGGTGAACATCATCCTTCAAGGTCTAGGGTCAAAAAACAAAGTCAAGGGAAGTAATAAGCTTAAAATGGATAGTTATCTGACCTGCCATCGTATATATTTTTGTTAAAAAAATCAAAGCGGCGCAGTAGGCGGCATTGTGCTTCTGACAAACACATTGTGGTTAAAGGTCAAGGTCATCCTTTACGGTCTACGGTAAAAAATACAAATTTAAGGGAATTAATAAGCTTTAAAAAGGGAGATAATTATTCAATATTGAACATAGCCACTTTATATATTTGGCATGCTTGTGTATCTCATGGAGCTGCACATTTCGAGTGGTCAATCACAGTCAAGGTAGTGGCATTTAATTATTTGCTACTAAAAATAGAGATTTGTTAGAGACAATTATTTTCAAGAGAAGTAATTTATATAATTATAAATCTCATATTATATATTTCCTTACCAAGAATTGAAGTTCTTTTCACAGTTAATCAACCCTGGCTATGATCTCTTTTAAACCACAGGCCTTGGTTGTCCCCCCCCCCCCCCCCCCCCCCCCCCCCCCCCCCCCCCCGTTTGGATTGGACAAAATTCAAGGGAAGTTATAAAGCTTTAAAGGGAGATTATGTCTATTAGGGCTGTCACGATACGCCGTGAGCGTACCGCAGTATATCGTGGAACGTCAACACTGTATCGCGGTACGTACCGCGATATTTTACAGAATATGTATCTGTGAAGAAAACAGCAGAATAACAAGTTTTACAAACTTTATTAAACTCATTAATCAGAAAACACTGGTATCATAGTATGACTAGAAACTGTAAAAGAAACTGTAATAAACTTGATAGAAGTAGTCATTGTTATTGTTCGCGTCTTTTTCTAAAATGTCCGCCATGTTGTTTACAATAGCTGTGACTACGATCTGTGTAAATCGAACGCTTCAAGGGCATGTTCAAAATGCGGAGTCAGCGGGCCCAGTATTGAAAATCCGTAGCGTTCTGACTCTTCCTCAACTTTCAGAATCTTTAGATAACATGATTCGGAAGTGCCATGCTTTGAACGATCGATATACTAAAGAAAGAAAATAAGAAATAAAATAAACATCTTTTGGATAATTATGAACTTATTTGCAAAGGAAATCTGTCCCTAATTCCAAAAAAGTTACGGACCCATACATCGCCGTATTTTAAACGTGAAAGTTAAACATCTACAAGTGGAAGCGCTTGCTTGACCTGGATATTAACGGATTATTTATTTAGCCCTTTTGAACCGCTTCTACATTTTTCAAAACGATATCTATATCAAAATAATTATGTAATGTATTTATATCTGTGCTAATATAATAATATTAAAAAAACCGGTGCGGCAACGCCGTACCGCGGTGCGATTTTTTTCACGACATGCACCGCGATATACCGGTATACCGGTGAATCGTGACAGCCCTAATGTCTATACCTGCCAAATGATAAATAGAAATTATATTTCAAAGTGGCGCAGTAGGGGGCATTGTGTTTCTGATAAACACATCTCTTGTTGGGTCACTAGGTCAAAGGTCAAGGTTACTGTGACCTCTAAAAAAAAATTCTGACAAGCTTTTGCAGCTGAGCGTGGCACCCGTTATGTGGTGCTCTTGTTTATACCAGTGATCCACATATTCTAGAGTTATTATACCCCCACAAACGAAGTTTAGGGGGGTATATATGAGTGAGCTTGTCTGTCTGTCGGTCGGTCCGTGTCCGCTCCCTATTTCAAGTTGTTTTCATCCGATCTTCACCAAACTTGGTCAGATGTTGTATCTAGATGATGTCTAGGTCAAGTTCGAATATGGGTCTTGCCGGGTCAAAAACTAGGTCACGGGGTCACTTAGTGCGTTTTCAACATTGAGCAATTCTGTGTCAATGCGGCATGTGGGGGTATTCTTCACGTCTGTGACAAAGCTCCAGTTTGCGTTTGAACTTAAGTGCGTTTTAAACATTGAGCATGGTGTCCGCTCTTCACCAAACTTGGTCAAAAGTTGTATCTAGATGATGTCTAGGCAAAGTTCAAACATGTGTCATGGCAGGTCAAAAACTAGGTCACGGAGTCACTTAGTGCATTTTAAACATTGAGCATGGTGTCCTCTCTCTAATTCAAGTAGTTTTCATCCTTTCTTCACCAAACTTGGTCAGAAGTTGTATCTAGAGGATGTCTAGGTCAAGTTTGAATATGGGTCATGCCGGGTCAAAAACTAGGTCACAGGGTCACTTAGTGCGTTTTCAACATTGAGCAATTCTGTTCAATGCGGCATGTGGGGGTATTCTTCACGTCTGTGACAAAGCTCCAGTTTGCGTTTGAACTTAAGTGAAAAAAGTGCAGGGGTATTTAGTTATGTTTGCAAAAAACTCTTAAGCAGCTCTTGGTGTCTGCATGTATGCAAAAGTTAACATAGTTAGCATGACAATTAATTAATGCGCCAAAGAAATTAAGAAAAGTAGTTTTAACTTGTGTCAAGTAAATTGCACTCTACTTGTATAAAATCCCAAATATCCCAAGGCTTATCAGGAACGACACTTTAGTTAATGCAAAATGCATAAAGCATCGTTTTCCCATAGCAAGGCTCAATTATTTTAATGCATGGTTAACCACAGGGGCAAAGCTGACGGCGTTGAAAGAGCAGCTGCAGACAAAGATGAAGGCGCGACGGGAGGAAGCACGCCAGAAACGTCAGGAAGTGTACGCCCTTGACAACGAGGAGGCAGGCCTTGAGGAGGAGGAGGCCGAGATGTCGGAGGGCTCCGACACCGACCAGGAGAGTGAGGGGGAGGGTGGAGAACAGGAGGAGGAGGAGGGAGAACAGGAGGAGGAGGAGGAGGGAGAACAGGAGGAGGAGGGTGGAGAACAGGAGGAGGAACTGTATGGAGAGGAGGAGGATGGGGAGGTAGATATTTTATCCGTCAGCTATTTTTTTTATTGAAGGAGACTCTGAATGTCAGATAAACTTGTGCTTTACATGACTACCAACCTTAACACTCCTACTACATGTACATAACAGACCACTTGTTTTGGTCTTTCATTTTGATTGAACAAATCCTAATTTACAAAGTGTGTCTTTGTATGGGTTGTAAGTTAAAGAAATTAAAAGTATGGCTAATGCCTCAGTCACAAATAATCCAGTCTGCCGCCGATGTGTCCGATCTCCAGGCATCTGGAAGACTGGACACGTCGGAGCCGTCCGCCGTCCGATGAGTGACACAGACTAATTGCTCAGTTGCAAATAGAGACCGATCACTTTCCGATCAGCGGACGACTTATTCTTCCGATCATCGGGCTTGTGTCCAGCCGATGATAGCACGGTCACCGGGTCATTTTGTATCATCGGGCGACGCAAAGTATTTTTAAATCTCATTTACAATTTTATCCGACGGGCACAGGAAAAAATCTAGTTGAGATTGAAAGAAGATCGGACGTTCAACGCACGGCTATCTACAAATGCATCAAAATGCATAAAGGGTTCAATATCTTTTTATATTCATCTAAGTGGTAAAAGGTTAAATATGTATTTAAGTGGTAAAGTGTTAAATCTTTCTAAAGACTACTAGCGTGTAACAGGACAAACACTTTTGACAGTGTCTGCTAAAGCTCAAGGGTTTCATTGCAATCAGGCTTAACCCTTTACCACGTCAGGGGTTTTTATCTGATTTTGGGGAATGGGCCTGGCCTTTTTTAAGGGGTAAAAATGGCGCGAAATGCTGGATTTTTGGGAAAAAATCACGCGAAACGCCGGATTTTGGGGGAAATAAGGAAAGTCTTAAATAATCTATTCAACATATTTTGCTGTTTTTAACACAAATTCAAGGCAACAGATAATTTAATTATGCAATATGCTATATTTTCTACACTGGATCAGGTTAATTAATGTATTAAAAGTTATAAAAAAAAATATTTTTTTTTTTTTTTTTTTTTTTTAGGGGAAAAAAATGAAGTCTGGGGGAAAATTCACCTGCTGAGGGGAACAAAAAATCCTCTGGGAAAGTGCCGATTTTCGGCGGGTCCCATAGAAGGAAAAAAAGCCCTGCACGTAGACACATTTGTCGTCTCTTCGAAAGTTAAATTTAATTTAAGACCTTTCTTACTAGATTCAAGTTTTAAAAGCTTCATTTACAACCCTTAGATACTGATGAACAGCAAGCAGCATAAAACCTGAATAGACTGCGAGTTGCTTGCAGGCTGGTCTTGTTTTATGCTGTTTGCTCATAGCCATTTTCGCTTTGCCTCTGAGTGGGAAAAGGTTTAATATTGATTTATGTTTCTTCATTGCATGATGGAAATGAAACAAAAACATATCAGCCAAAATATGATATATATTATTGATGGATTAAGTTGTATTAATTATACCCCCACAAACGAAGTTTAGGGGGGTATATAGGAGTGAGCTTGTCTGTCGGTCTGGCGTCTGTCTGTCTGTCTGTATTAAGTGTCCGTTCTCTAATTTTGTTTTCATCCGATCTTCACCAAACTTGGTCAGATGTTGTATCTAGATGATGTCTAAGTCAAGTTCGAATATGGGCCTTGCCAGGTCATAAAAACTAGGTCACGGGGTCACTTAGTGCGTTTTAAACATTGAGCATGGTGTCCGCTCTCTAATTCAAGTAGTTTTCATCTGAGCTTCACCAAACTTGGTAAGAAGTTGTATCTAGATGATGTCTAGGCCAAGTTCAAACATGGGTCATGCCAGGTCAAAAACTAGGTCAAGGGGTCACTTAGTGCGTTTTAAACATTGAGCATGGTGTCCGCACTCTAATTCAAGTAGTTTTCATCCGATCTTCACCAAACTTGGTCAGAAATTGTATCTAGATGATGCTTAGATCAAGTTTGAATATGGGTCATGCCGGATCAAAAACTAGGTCATGAGGTCACTTAGTGCGTTTTAAACATTGAGCATGGTGTCCGCTGTGTTTTGTGAAGAGAACATACTAAATATTCTGTGTCCATGCGGCATGTGGGGGTATTTGTCACGTCTGTGACAAAGCTCTAGTTTGTGTTTGTTTGGCTATTTTTATTATGCGTTTGTCAAATGTGCTTTCAGAAAAACGAGTTGGCAGACACAGAGGCAGCTGAAGATGATGAGGAGGAGGAGGAAGGAGAGGAGGAAGAAGATGATGATGAAGGAGAGGCAGGCGATGATGAAGATGATGAAGATGAGCTCAACCTGAAACTGGAAGATTCTGATACAGAATCAGGCAAGTTAACCAAACTTCTCCAGAAGAACGTCACTCGTTGGTTGTTTATTAATTGGCAGGTTACAAAAAAAAACAAATTGCAAAACTAGTTTTAAATTTATAGACTTTACAAAAGTAAATACCTCCTTCTCTTTTTCAAGTTAATCGGATTTTGTCAATGCTTTGTTTATTTATCATTTCAGAAATACATTAGCCGTTGACAAGTTTTGGTATTTTTCATTTTCTTACTTGGTCAAGAAATTTGTTTGTGAATGTCCTTCTTGATTCCCGCTTTGTGTGGATGTCACATTTTCAACCATTAACTTTAGGATTTAGAACTTTTACAATTACATTTCAAAAGACACAAATATTCTACTCATCATTCCTTACTTACGATACTCTGTAGTAATTCTTTAGGAGATGAATCATATTTATCATCAATTGAAAAATTGCTGCATGTGTAATGTGTTTATTTATGATTTACAGAAAATGACGAACAAGAAACAGAAGTGAAGAAAACTGTAACAAGTGCAGAGAAAGCCTCCATGTTTAAAGGTATGTGTTCATCAGCTCAAATCTGTTGTATTGAGTTTTAACCCTTTCAGTGCGCGAACCGAATTTTAAAGGCCTTTGCAAACAGTTTGGATCCAGATGAGACGCCACAGAACGTGGCGTCTCATCAGGATCCAAACTGTTTGCTATTGTAATAGTATTCTTTGAAAACAAACGAAGAAAATGCTTATTTTAGAAATTCAGCAGACGACATTTTAGCAGACAATAAATTTCCCAGCATGCAAAGGGTAAATGAAGTTCTGTTGATTGAAGAATGTATAGTAGAAAAAAGGATGATTTAAACCTTAAGCTGCAAATTATATGCAATCAGGTCAAATAAGAAAACATTTTCTTCTTTACTTACACTGCCCTTACTCAGCTCTTGACATCAAGTTTGACCCTTTCAGTGCGGGAACCGAATTTTAAAGGCCTTTGCAAACAGTTTGGATCGAGATGAGACGCCACAGAACGTGGAGTCTCATCTGGATCCAAACTGTTTGCTATTCTGATAGTATTCTTTGAAAAAAAAATGAAGAAAATGCTTATTTTACAAATTCAGCAGACAACATTTTAGCAAACGACAAATTTCCCAGCACGCAAAGGGTTGATAACATTTTAGTATTGGCGATGAATGTTATATGGAGAAAAATAAAAAATAAACATTGTTCTGTATCCAAAACATCAGTCATTAGCGCCTAAGCATAAAAGTGGATATTGTGTCAGCCTAGCGATTGGGAGTCATGGGTTCATTCCCTACTGCGTGAGTGTTCTTAAAATCTCCCCCATAGACACTAAGTACTGGTAATAGTTCCAGGAAACATACTTGAAAGCATTTCAAATAAGCCTTAAGCTTTTGGTATTAATACATTAATTGTATTCTACCAAAGTTTAAAAACATATTGTTACTATTGTTGAGTTTTATGTCCCCCAGCACTATAGTGGGGGACATATTGTTTTTGTCCTGTCTGTTTGTCTGTCTGTTGGTTTGTGCCAACTGTAACATTTTGCAATAACTTTTGCTATATTGAAGATAGCAACTTCATATTTTGCATGCATGTGTATCTCATGCAGCTGCACATTTTGAGTGGTGAAAGGTCAAGGTCAAGGTCATCCTTCAAGGTCAAAGGTAAAAAAAACTAAATCAAAGCGGCGCAGAAGGGGACATAGTGTTTCTGACAAACACATTTCTTGTTTACACATGCTATCAACGTCTTGAGTTGGGCCCCAAACTTTCAAACAAAGAATAAACTAATAAACCCCTTATAATCTTTCTTCAAATTTTACCCAATTTATCACATTGTTTAAAATAATATGGACTCAAGTATGTCATATGCAATTATTTAACCCTAGTGAAAACTTGTGAAGTTAGTTTGATATTTCTTGTAGAACCAAAAGAGCCTGTAATCCCTGAGAAGCCATTTAGCATGTTTGGAAGCAAAGGAAAGGAAAACAGTCTAGAAAATTCACAGTTCCAGGTACTTTGACTCCCTGTTATTGGATTCATAAAAAAGAGTGTTTTTTATTTATTTATTTCTAATTTTAATTTTATTAAACCCCCACAAATGTAGTTTAGGGGGTATATAGGAGTGAGCTTGTCTGTCGGTCTGTCTGTGTGGCGGTCCGTATTAAGTGTCCACTCTCTATTTCAAGTTGTTTTCATCCGATCTTCACCAAACTTGGTCAGATGTTGTATCTAGATGATGTCTAGGTCAAGTTCGAATATGGGTCATGCCGGATAAAAAAACTAGGTCACGGGGTCACTAAGTGCGTTTTAAATATTCAGCATGTTGTCCGCTCTCTTATTCAAGTAGTTTTTATCAGAGCTTCACCACACTTGGTCAGAAGTTGTATCTAGATGACGTGTAAAGTAAAGTTCGAACAAAGGCCATGCAGGGTCAATAACTAGGTCACGGGGTCACAAAGTGCATTTTAAACATTGAGAATGGTGTCCGCTGTTTGATGTGAAGACAACATGCAAAATATTCTGTGTCAATGCGGCATGTGGGGGTTTTACCTTTGACCTTGAAGGATGACCTTGACCTTGACCTTTCACCACTCAAAATGTGCAGCTGCATGAGATACACATGCATGCAAAATATGAAGTTGCTATCTTCAATATAGCAAAAGTTATTGCAAAATGTTACAGTTGGCACAAACCAACAGACAGACAAACAGACAGGACAAAAACAATATGTCCCCCACTATAGTGCTGGGGGACATAAAACTCAACAATAGTAACAATATGACAAAGCTGTAGTTGTCCTAAAAAAGTTTTGATCCATCTGGGACTATGTGGAGAATATTGGTGTACAAGGCATCTTCATATGCAAAGGTCCTGTTTTTTAAGTGTTTTACTTGTTAATTGATCCAACTGTAGATACAATTGTTTGCCGATTTTTCTTCAGCTGAGTGTGGCACGTTTCAAATGTAACCAATGCCATGTTCTCTCTAAAAGGTCAAGGTAGAGTAAATTGCCAAATTTGGCCTTAAAAAACAGCTTGAAAGTTCTGTACATAGCCATATCTTTGGCATATATTTATGGATTTTAAAATGACTTGGCACAAATGTATACTATCATAAGGCAATGTGTTGTGTGTTATACCCTTCCCTCTACCACAGAGGTCAAGGTCACATATAGAGTCAAGTGTTAAACTTGGCCATAAAGCACCTTGAAAACTTTGTTACAGTCATGATTTTGCCATATTTTTATGGATTTTAAAATACCTTGGAATAAATGTAAACCACCATCAGAGGATGTGTTGCGTGGAACACTGGTCTTTCTACCTCAAAGAGTCTATAATTTTTTGCATGACCACAAGTTAAATGATTATTTTTCATATTTCCACTGTAGAGTGGTCAAAGGCTACCAACTGTGTCCCTGCCACTGCCCATAGAGGATTCCCAGGACCTGTGTGGTACCCAGCAGCACCATGATATGCAGGGGGCCGGACATTCCCAGCAGTCCCAAGACTTCAGCATCCTGCTGGAAGACTCACAGTCCAACTTTCTGGATGCAGATGGGTAGGGGAGACTTTTGTTGGTGTAGTTAGTTCATATATGTGTATTTGCAATAAATGAGATCTTTAAAAGATGTAAGTCTAAACTGAGCCCAAAATTGATAGCATCTATCAAAAAAAGTTGAGACTTTTTGCTCTAAATGAATAATAATTATTATTTAACTTTTTTAATGTAGGTCTCAAGAACCACAATTATTTTATTTATATATATAGCTTTTTAAATAGATTTTCGAGGTAAAGAAGCTGACGACTGAAACCTGCTCCTGGGTAGCTTTTGTGATTTATAAAAGTCATATGCATTTATTTATTTATTTTAAAGTGTGTGTGGGGGGAGGGGGGGTGCATTGTTCAAATTAATCATCAAGATTTCAAACCAAAAATATATGTAAGTCTATACTCTTTCTTAACTTTCAGATTTCCTCAAACTCTCCACATTTACTTATCTATTCCTATATACTTGCAGGTATCTAAAAACGAAGTCTACAGACAAGAAGAAGTCCCTAGCCACAAGTTTTGGTGCCTTGCAGGCAACCCAGGGGGGAATGGATGAACTTGTGGGCTTGTGTTCAGGCAGATTTATGGGTAAGTTGTACCTGCTGTGGTGGGAGCACAATAGTATTGTTATGTTTATCCTCTATGCAATCCTCCATGGTGAAGAGGAAATGGGGTTTTCGAGATGCTCTTTATCTATGCAGTTTTCCTTTCTCCTGTGTGCTTTCATGTCCCCTATAACCTTTGAAAGACTTGAATGAAACTAAGCTCCAAAACACTAAACATGTATGAAGAAAAGAAATAAGACTGTAGATGTTTAAATAAACTTTAATTACAACAAGTAAATCATTAATATTGAAATAAAAAAATCCTAATTGTTAAGCTGTTTCTTTTGTGTGCTAAGTTTAATTTTAAAGGGGCCTTTTCACAGATTTTGGCATATTTTGAAGTTTGTCATTAAATGCTTTGTATTGATAAATGTAAACATTGGATCTAAGAAGCTCCAGCAAAAAATCAAGAATGAAATTTAAAAAAAGAAAAAATAGTAAACCTCAGCAGGGCTCGAACCACTGACCCCTGGAGTCCTGGAGTAAAAACCAATAAGACCACATGGCCATCCTGCCAAGTATGTATGAAGGACGTATTTTATACTTTATATAAGCGATCTTCGTAGTTTCACAAAATTGAACGTCAACAACAGAACTCTCCAAATTATTCAATTGTTTCGCGTTGCAACGCTTCTTAATTTTCAGGTTTTTAAATCTTCAAAAGATGCATATAATGGATATATTAGAGCATGGTAAATGTTCAGTTGTACTGTTTCCTCACAAATATCATAACTAAAACGAAAATTTGCGAATCTGAATTATTTTTTTTTCAATTTTGTCACTTTGCCAAAACGTGAAAAGGTCCCTTTAAAGTGTTTTTTATTTATTAGGAGCATAGACCTGCATTTCGCATTGTGTGTTGTTGGAGGTCATGATTGTTTCATGCTCAACTCTTGATAGTGTAATTTCCTCATTTTTCAGACAGCCAAGCTGGAGCCAGGGAAAAGCTGTCTCGCAAGAGCCTGTTTGAGGAGCCAGTTGTCCCCAGCACGCAGGGAAACATGGAGGAACTGATGGGGCTCTGCTCTGGAATGTTCGTGGACGGGTATGGTGGATACACGGCAGTGTTCTGTGCTCTCTAAGTTAGGGGCTTGTGCTGCATAAGTCAGTATAGTGCTGCATTTGCTTATAAAATAGCTGAGCAATACTACAATGAACTTATTGTGGTCAGAATAATAGGGGTAGGGAATATTTTAAATAACTACTATGTTATGTATAGATGATTATTAATTTCCCCTCACAAAAAAAGATTGTTAAAGCTTGCATTTCTTTTAAGTTTTGTGTGTGTGTGCTTTTTTATGTGGTCAACATCATGTACTTTATGTGTTCTGGTAAATTGTCTATGTTAATACAATGAATAAGTATTACTGTATGACCTTCATTTTGAATTTCATTAATTTGTATTAAATTATTCACTTGAAAATTGAATCAACAATAAAACAAAAGCTTTAGAATAAAACTGAAAATAAGTTTGAACTAAAAAGTTAAATTATTCACTTGAAAATTAAATCAACAATAAAACAAAAAGTTTATAATAAACCTGAAAATAAGTTTGAACTAAAAAGTAACTGTACATTTTGGTTTCTTCTTTATTTCATAAAAATCTGGTGTGCAGGCTTTGATGTACTAATATGAGCATCGCTTGTGAAAATTCGGCTTTATGCATGTGCATAAAGTGTCATCACATATAAGCCTGTGCAGTCTGTGTATCAGGGCCCGTATTCACCAAACAATTCTTAGACTTAATTCTAAGAAAAATGAAAATTCTTTAAATACGAATATTCAATAATTTCTTTAATCTTGAGTCAAACTTGGCATTAACAACTTCTATCTACATCATTAACCTTGTAGAACATTTTGTTAATGGCATAATCACCAGTGGTAGTCAGTATATATTCATACGCTGGACGCATTTTTCTTGGTTCTAAGTCTATTCTTTGTTCTTAAGTATAAGAATGGGTTGGTGAATACGGGCCCTGAATGGCACTTTCCACCTTTGGAATTTTTTCAATAAAAAAATGGTCTTGTCAAAACCAAAATCAAGTGTAGGCAGAAAATTTTCCCTAAACAAGACTCGTATGTTTTTACTCCACAGTTCTGCAGGTCGCTCCTCCCATAGAGAAACCCAGTCCAAGAAGAGGAAGGCAGTGGATACAGAGAGTGATGAGGAGTCGGTGGGTGTGTACTCTGACACAGAGGACAGACAGGTTGGTAGACTTCTGAAGTAAAAAACAGGCCTTTTCTGACAATTTAAAAAAAAAAAGAACTATGGGTAACTATGAGAATTTGAAAATCAAAATTGTTGAAATTTGGGACATAAATAATGTAATTATACAATAGTAGATTGAATTTGACTTTATCTCATGGCGTTTATTTTCTAAAAAAAATTAGTGATAAATTTCATTAGAGAAGAACATAGAAGTTGATAAAGTATTTCCTCCCTCTTTTATTAAGATTGGGATTTTTTTCAAAACATTTGGATGAAAATACCTATATATATCATTGCAAACAAACTTTGTATACCTGTGCGAGCTAAGTTTGACAGAGGTTATACAGGTGTCCTGCTGATGGTTGGTTTGTCTGTCCAAATGTTCTAAGTTTGTGAAGCAAACTACATGTACCTACACATTTCTCAAGCGATTGAATTGAAATTGAAATATGGTGTAACCTAGTGTAGATGTGAAAGAAGCACTTCACTTACAGTGGTTCACATATTCTTGTGTTATGTGACCATGAACTTAGCAATTGTATGCATTAAAGTTTTTGGTGCAAACTCCTTCTACATATCTCAAGCTATTGAATTGAAACTTGAAATATGTCAGCTGCATAAAGTGAAGATATGTAAAGCACACTATTTATGCGCAAAGATCCCCACATCCCTGAGTTATGTTCCCTTGAACACAGCATGGTTTGCTATTCCTGTGGCAAAATATTGCCTGGGTATATTTAGCTCTTTCAGTGCTGGAACCAAATTTTGAAGACCTTTGCAAACAGTTTGGATCCAGATGAGACGCCACAGAACGTGGCGTCTCATCAGGATCCAAACTGTTTGCTATTCGAATAGTATTCTTTGAAAAAAATCAACGAAAATGCTAATTTTAGAAATTGAGCAGCCGACATTTTAGCAGACGACAAATTTCCCAGCATGCAAAGGGTTAGTCACGTTTGCAAGAAACCTCTAGTTTACTCTGAGAAAGGGTCAGATATTCTGACTCTGATAGTAATCAGTTTCCAAAAGATAGACAAGTTTGTGGTCTGACAATTTGTTCAAAAGTAAACGATTGTTCCATGAAAAACATTGGTGCATAATAAACATAGCTATATGCAATATAGTAATATGTTTTGCTGCCTCACAAATCACTTAGTAAAGATTTGTGCATGATAAGGTGGGATTTAAATGTACTCAGCCTTATTTCAAAGGATGATGGCAGTGACGATAATGAAGAAAATGAGGAAGAAGAAGGCGATACTGATCAACTGGATAGTGATGAAGATGAAGAGGTGGAAAAACCAAAGCCAAGATTTAAAGGCTTCAAAGAGAAAAGCAAGCATGGGTATGTTACAACTTTACACTGTTAGCAAGTCTTTGTAATATACTAAGTGCCAATCCATCTCTTGAATAATTCTTATATTAAGTGTTGTGCCTTTATTGTTTCTATGAAAGTTCAAGACATATTTGTGACATTTAAACTAAATTAATGTATAAAAAAGGTTTGGAAACAGAATGCCTCTATAGATAAAAAAAAATCCGAAACTTTTCTCTGTGGATAAGTTTGAAGTTATTTCTAGGTTTGTGTATGTTTGGCATATCATTATTGTCAGAATCACGCTGGAAGTTTTTTTTTTTGTTTTTTTTTTTATGTATTTTATTACCTTTTGCAGTATTTGATTTAATTGTAAAGGATGTATCAGTTGAAAGAACCAATAATGGGTGTGTGTATATCATTGGTGTATCATCTTTGATTGAATAGGTTTAGGATGTCTGTGGGGAGAAACATATGTTGTTTTGTTCTACAGCTTTTGTTACATTGTTTGATCACAATGTACATGTATGTTGAAAGTCTGATGGTAATGGAGACGCCTCATATTTTGAGTCTCTTTCCTGGATCAAACTAGTTTGTGATATCCCTTATAACTACAGTGAGAACATTGTGCAAGTGATTATAAAAATTGCCATCTCTTGATCATAACCCCTAAATTATTTTTTTTTTTTCAGGAAAATCAGGAGGGAATTTGTTGACCAAGAGGCAGAACTATCAGGTATGAGCAGATTCTCTTTCATAACTACATAAAAGATGTGTTCTGAGAAAACTGGGCTTAATGCATGTGCGTAAAGTGTCGTCCCAGATTAGCCTGTGCAGTCCGCACAGGCTTATCAGGGACGACACTTTCCGCTTTTATGGTATTTTTAGTTTCAAGGAAGTCCGTTTTTACCGAAAAATCTAGTTAAAGCGGAAAGTGTTGTGGCTGATTAGCCTGTGCTGACTGCACAGGCTAATCTGGGATGACACTTTGCACACATGCATTAAGCCCAGTTTTCTCAGAACAAGGCTCATAATTTGAATAAATAGAACTGGACATGGACCAATTACTGAAGGATAATATTACACAAATCTATCTGGGGCAGGCATGTAGTTTCCGCTCTGTCCGTCCAAATTATTATTTTGATTGAATTGCATCTACATGGTTCTAAGGAATTTTTAACCAGGTTTTCCGAAGGAAAAAATCTGGTTATTACAGAGCTCCAGATAAGGGTCGTATTTTCGTAATTACGAATTATTTTCAAGTCTGTTACGTATTTATTTTAAAATTTTGTTGTACCATTAAGAATTACAAAATCAAGTTACGAATATTATTTTTACATCGGTTTGTATCGTTCTTTTCGCATATCAAAGATCTTTTCGGTGCTTATATAGAATGGTTATCGGGTTTGTTTAACAAAGCGCATTTTTTCCAATAAAAGCAGCGTGTACAGTCTATCTGTCAAAAAACAATGGCGGCGCCCAGAGAGCGCCCCAAAAAAAACTGCAAAGCGTGCAAAAACACGCTTTTAACATATTGTACGCAAAGTGAGCCGAAGTTGAATGTTAAGAAAGACATTATAGAAAAGATTTTAAACGATGTTGTATGGTCAGTTGCCGACACAGTCGGAAAAGCTAAAAAAAACGCGACACGACGGGTCCAAACTTAAACAAAAAAAACGAGTGGAAGGGACAATTCCCGTGGCTGATCGTTGAAAAGATTGAAGGGGAGATCCGTTTTAATTATGAAGTATGTAAAAATTCATCAAAGGCATGCAATCTTAGCACAGTTTGGGCATATGAAGGTATTTGAAAAATAAAATTGTATAATACTGATTAGACACTGTTGAACTCGTATAAATAAAGTTGCTAGTATGTTTATTTTGATTTTTTGCATGACAATAACCATTATTATTCATTTTTAGGTCATTTAGAAAATTTAAGAATTATTTTCCAAAACTTAGTAGTAATGTTAAGAATAAAATTTCAGAGTTAAGAATTCTTTTTGGAAATCTGGTAGTAACGTGAAGAATTTCACAAAACCTTATCTGGAGCTCTGTTATAAGATTGGTGACGTCGGTGGGCGGGCTGGATGGCGGGCTGGCAGGGGCAACAAGCTTGTCCGGGCCATAACTTTGTCGTTCATTGTCAGATTTTAAAATCATTTGGCACATTTGTTCACCATCATTAGACGGTGTGTCGCGCGAAAGAATTACCTCGATATCTCCAAGGTCAAGGTCATAATTTGAGTTTGAAGGTCAAAAATGGCCATAAATGAGCTTGTCCCGGCCAGAACTTTGTCGTTCATTTTCAGATTTTAACATCATTTGGCAAATTTTATTCACCATCATTAGACGGTGTGTTGCGCGAAAGAATTTTTTCGATATCTCCAAGGTCAAGGTCACAATTTGAGTTTGAAGGTCAAAAATGGCCATAAATGAGCTTGTCCGGGCCATTACTTTGTGATTCATTATGAGATTTTAAAATCATTTGGCACATTTGTTACCGCCATTAGACGGTGTGTCACGCGAAAGAATCACGTCAATATCTCCAAGGTCAAGGTAACAACTGAGTTTGTAGGTCAAAAATGACCATAAATGAGCTTGTCTGGGCCATTACTATGTCATTCATTGTGACATTTTAAAATCATTTTTGCACATTTGTTCACCATAATTGGACGGTGTGTCGCGCAAAAGAATTATGTCAATATCTCCAAGGTCAAGGTCGCCACAACTAAAAATAGATTGATTTTGAAACAACTATGTAACTATGAACAATCAGTAACAATGCACATTTTGATTTTGAGTTGTCTCTCTTTATCAGACTTTTTTTTCTAATTGAAATCAAGATCAATTTTACACAAGAGGGTTAACAATTCACATTTTGAATTTTCTCCCTTTATCAGACTTTTTTTCAACTGAAAACCTGGTTTTGTGACAATTTTGTCCCTTGTCCTGTAATTATTTCTTTGGTTCTTAATGTCCTTCTGTCTGTAAACCTTTGTTTCTATGTTATAAAGCAGTTTCCCTACAGGATGGACATGCACATCCTCATTAGGTCTTTAAGGTTCATTTATTTTCATTCAGTTTTTTCCATTCGTTTATGTGTCAGTGCGACGTCTTGCCCACAAATGATCCGAATATTATGAAACTTGTTAGCAGCATATCGTCGCTGTCGTTCTCAAACCTCGTAGCTCCAAAATTTTCAATTTTTTTTTCGTCTTTTCCGAATATATGAAGTCTGGCGCGTGTTTTGTGCTATATCTCGTAGCTCTATGCCAATCAGAGCCCTTGAAAAAGCCACGAAATGTTGTAGAATGATTGTTGGCTTTTTTCCTGGCGAAAAGTCGTAGCGAGGCCATTTCACCTATATGTACGTCGTTTCGTTTGGACAAATTTAACAAAAACGTTTTTATATTTTTTTTTTATTTGCAACAACGAGGTTTCCTATAAAAAAATGAGACGTTTTTTTTTCTCTCCTGAAAAGTTGGCATTTTGTAGCTACGAGGTTTGAGAACGACAGCGACGATATGTATGGGGTGGATATGTGCATCAGTTTGTGTTTGTCCAATGAGTTTTCAATGAGTTATTGCCCTTTGCTTATCTATATGTCTTTTTTGTTTCTGCGCGAGATCTCAGACACAAATGATCCGCATTTGATGAAACTTTATAAAGGTTGTACATGTGCACTATGGTCAGGTTTTTCAGGTCCAATAATAATTTAAGGAGTAATTTCCCTTTTATTATTAATTGTTCACTATTTACCTGCATTTATACACAGTCTTTCATTCTGTGCAAGTGTTCTCTATATATACCTGTGTAGGGAGCGAGTTTGACAGTGATGAGAATGATGACCTAGCTGAGGAGGATGACATCATGGAGGTTGAGGAAGGGGACAGGGATCTGGAAGGAGTCGACAGGGAAAAACTGAGGGACGAGGTCAACAGGATAGCCATGTGAGTAGCAGGATAGGGGACCAGAGGGGGTCAATAGGGAACAACTGAGGGATGAGTTCTATAGGGACCAATGTGGTTTCTCAATGCTTTTGAGAATTTTGAAATAACATGGCCAGGCCTTGAAGAATTTTCCAGAGCCACTCACCCTGCAGGGCGAGTAGGCCTTACAATCCACTCGCCCTTCACTTTCATCTACTCGCCCTGCATTAAAACAAAAAATATATAGCTAAATTTATAGTTATAATCAACCAGAACCAATTTAACGTACGTAACATAGTGACACTAAACTGCAAATAAATTAACTACATTATCTGATGGATTGTTTTTGCTTTATTAACCTTTTCTGCACCTGTTTCCTTTTCTCAATACTTTCCGCTGCTTGTTATGATGACCTTTCTTTCTGTTCCCTGTCTTGCAGATATTTTAAAGTAGAACCTTTTTCCATGCTGAGTTTTAATATTTCAGACGAACTTTTACTGAAAGACACGCTTGAATGACAAATGGTTACAATATGGTAAACTTTGGCTAAGGCTTCTGATCATGAATTATTCTCTTTATTAATAATTATTGTTTCTGTTTATTTTTAATTACATATAGGAAGTATTATAATTAACAAGTTATGTATTATTTTTTATTGATATTTACAAATAAATGAAATTTTATTCTTCATGGAATGACCAATATACATGTATTTAACTGTTTTAACACTTTTAATCGATTAGCTAAGAGCACTGACGCCTACGCAAAGAGCGCAGCCGATTTCGAGAATAATTTTTACTGTGCCCATGACATCATTTTTCATTGTCAAAACAAAAGTGCAGTTTCTTTGTGTACTAAACCTATTTTTTGTTCGTTCGAAAAATTGTTCGCAATTTGTCTCAATGTGGCAGGAGTTCAACTTCTGGAACTAAATTTATATTTATGCCCCCCTTCGAAGAAGAGGGGGTATATTGTTTTACCCATGTTGGTCTGTCCGTTCGCCGTCCACCAGATGGTTTCCGGATGATAACTCAAGAACGCTTATTCCTAGGATCTTGAAACTTCATATGTACATTGATCATGACTTGCAGATGATCCCTACTGATTTTGAGGTCACTAGGTCAAAGGTCAAGGTCACAGTCACCGGAAATAGTAAAATGGTTTCCGGATGATAACTCAAGACCACTTATGCCTAGGATCATGAAACTTCATAGGTGCATTGAACTCGACTCGCAGATGACCCCTATTGATTTTCAGGTCAGTAGGTCAAAGGTCACGGTGACCCGAAATAGTAAAATGGTTTCCGGATGATAACTCAAAAACGCTTATGCCTAGGATCATGAAACTTCATAGGTAAATTGATCATGACTCGCAGATGACACCTTTTGATTTTCAGGTCACTAGGTCAAAGGTCAAGGTCACGGTGACCGAAAATAGTAAAATGGTTTCCGGATGATAACTCAAAAACGCTTATGCCTAGGATCATGAAACTTCATAGGTACATTGATCATGACAGGCAGATGACACCTATTGATTTTCAGGTCACTAGGTCAAAGGTTAAGGTCACGTTGACCCAAAATAGTAAAATGGTTTCTGGATGATAACTCAAGAACACTTATGCCTAGGACCATGAAACTTCATAGGTGCATTGATCATGACAGGCAGATGACCCCTATTGATTTTCTGGTCACTAGGTTAAAGGTCAAGGTCACAGTGACAAAAAACGTAATCACTTAATGGCTGCCACTACAACTGACAGCCCATATGGGGGGGGGGGGGCATGCATGTTTTACAAACAGCCTTTGTTCTCAACTTGAAAAAACAGCACTCGCCCGGTCGGTCGAGTATTAAACAAACTTTCCTCGCCTGACCATCAACTTCAATCGCATATGCGAGCGATCAAGTGGATTCTTCAAGGCCTGATGGCACAAATGTTAAGTTAAATGAGACTTATTGTGGCAAAATCAAATAAAAGAATCAAATTGCTAGCTTGAATGTCAAACTGAAGATTTAAGGTGAAAATAAAGCAATATATTTTCTCTTAATCTGTACCAAAGCAGTACCTTAAGGTTTTTATCAATTTCAATGAAATTTCTAGTTTACGCTGCTCTTGAAAGCTAGATAAAAATGTTAATAATCATGATCTGCCCTCTTGGAAAATATGGCTTAATGGATGCGTGTTGAATGTCATTCCAGAATCAGGGACAACACTTGTCACTTAGACTGTATTTTGGTTTGAAAGAGACTTTCTTTAAACAAACAATTAGATAAAAGCGGAAAGCACTGTCCTAGGTTACCAGTAGACTGTTCAGACTACACGGGCTAATATGGGACGACACATGATGCATGTACATTAACCCTTTCAGTGCAGGAACCAAATTTTAAAGGCCTTTGCAAACAGTTTGGATCCTGATGAGACGCCACAAAACGTGGCGTCTCATCAGGATCCAAACTGTTTGCTATTCTGATAGTATATTTTGAAAAAAAATCGAAGAAAATGCTAATTTTAGAACTTCAGCAGACGACAATTTAGCAGACGACAAATTTCCCAGCATGCAAAGGGTTAAGCCAAGCTTTTCAGAGCTATGCTGATATTTGTGTTCACAGGAAGCAGATGATAGATGAAGACAAGAGGGAGCTGTTGAGGTACCAGGAGATGTATCTGCCAGATGGAGACCTGTATTCAGAGGGAGGGGGCAGACAACGAAGGTTTAGGTGGAATAACCTTGGTAAGAAAAGGGGAGGACTGGTTTAATTCTTGGTTATACTTGTATTTTCATCATTTACCTCTAAAACATTGCTTATTGGATGTATGAGTTTAATCCTCAAAATGTACGTTTGAAAATAATTTAAAATCATTGCACTGAGTTTTCAACTTGATCAATACAAAAACACAAAGTATTGAAAGTAATTGTTGTGGATATAAATGTATGTGGCATTATTTCCATGTTTTGGGATGAAATCTGTTATTTATAGGTGCATGCAAATTTATTTAACTCTTGAAAACAAAAATTTTAAGATCTATCTATTGAACTACTTTCTGATGTAGATGACGAATCTCAACAAGACATGTTTAATGACGGGAGCGACAACGAAGTGGAGCATGAGGAAACAGATGACTTTGCATGGCGCAAAGAGAGATTTGAGCGAGAGAAATTCTTGAAAGAACAGCAGGTTAGTGGTTTTTATGTGGGCGTTTTCAGCAACTTGCCAGTTAATTGCCACAGTCTGTTAAGATGTTTAATTCGTGCCAGTTGTTGTTATGTGTTGATGAGCTGTAACTATGTAAACTAGAAAGTACTACTAGTGGTTATGCTATAAGTGTGCATTTTAAGTTTCATTATTTGCAGAATTAAAAAGAATAGGCATGTTAAGAAAGTTTAGTATATTTGGGCAAAATGTTTTCAACAATGAATAATTTACACTGTTTGAAAATTTGCTTCTGAAAAGAAAGAATAAATAGTTTGGGTACTTTCATGCATCTGGATGGTTTCTTGTTTACAGAAATGAGTGCTTATAAAATAGATGGAAAAAAAACTTACCTAAAACCATCAAATACTCGGCAATTAACCCTTTAAGGCGTAGATATGTATTTTCACGCATGTTAAGTCCTTCAGAAAATATATTTAATGAAAGACCTTTTTTACTAGATTCAAGTTTTAAGGCTTCATCTCAAAACCTTAGATCCTGATGAGCAGCAAACAGCATAAAACCTGAACAGACTGCGAGTTACTCACAGGCTGTTCTGGTTTTATGCTGTTTGCACATAGCCATTTTCATTTTGTTTATGATTGGTAAATGGTAAAAGCAGAATTTTGAAAAATATTATAAACTTCAATATTTGCACAGGATTGTTCGTATTGCATTTTCTTTACCTTTAGGAACAAGAGAGGTTGGGTGAAGGGGGAGACAAGAGTCAGTTTATGAAGCTGGGAAAGGTCTTTCTGAAAAAGCAAGGTTTGTTGCATTGTGGCCAGTTGTCTTTTTGATGTGACTTGCCATGATTTTAAATGAGTTCTCTTATATTTGTAAAGAAACCTTGTTCTCATGGTATCCAACACGTCAATTTTATTTTAAATTTAATATATTTCGCTATTTGCAATGAGTATAATTATGTTTACCAAAAAATTATTAGGTATTCTGTTTGGTTACTTCTATAAAGTCATTTCCGTTATTATCTCAACACTTTACTGAAATTTGTTTAAGTTTGACTTTGAAAATTAATATGATATCACAGATTCCAAGGGTGGAGAGAAGACTGAAAATAAATTGTCATCCTCTGGACCAGAAACCCCTGGGTTTCCTGCATCCTTCATGAAACTATCTGTATGTATAGAAGGCACCAAATTGTGGAGAGGCCTTTGTTTTTCTGTTATGTCATTAAAGTGTAATTATGGGATTTCTGTAACTAATGAACATGTTAGCATGAAAATCATCTGATTATTGCAACAATTTTTTTTAATGAATCGTAATACCCTTACAATGATTTTCCACTTAAGTCTTTGTTTAATAGGTAATCAAGGTAACCATGATATTTTGGTTTCTTATTTTAAACTCATTATGTCAATACTGTAGGTTTTTGAGAGAAAATATGTTGTTTTAAGACTTGACTGCAGGACAATGTAACCAGAATATAATTGGGATGAGTTTTAATGTCATAAATACTGACCTGTTATCGTATGCTTATACTTTCCAAGGGGAAATAACTCATCCGGAATTTTAACTGGGAATCCGCCACCTCAATACCGTAATACAGGCCAGGTTAAACATAGTGCAATGCAACCTAGCCAAAAATCGGTAACCAACCCTCAATATTCTTTCCGAATCAACCAGGTGTATACGTGTCTTTTACGGCTCTGAATTAAAATATTGTTTTTCACTTGGTTGATTGGGGTTTTGAATAGATAAATTGTGTTATTTATCTTTTTATTTCTCATTCGGATTAATTTGTGTGGATTTAATGGATTTTGTTTCATTTGTAAAAGGTAAGCCATGCTTGTTTTTATCGAACAATGGTTTATTTCTACCATGCTGGGTGTTTTCAGGCGCGAACGACCACGTGCAAAACGTGCTCTTCTAATACATTGCTAGAACGTGCAAAGCATGTTCTTCTAATGTGTTACGAGATCGTGCAAAGCGTGTTCTTCTATTGACAGATTGTTTATCATTTGCCATTGTGTGCAATAATGATTTTAACGTTCCGTATGACAATCTAATTGATCGTCATTTTATTTTTCATCTGTTTTGAATTAAACTTTTGTTTAATTTATGATCTACGGCAGTATTATTATAATTTTCATTATGGTCAAATAATGATTTTATGTGCCGTATGATAATCTGGTCTGTGACCAGTTTATGGTTGAATATGCTTTGCTCTTGTTTTTCATATATTCGACTACATGATGGTCGCAGAAACAAGAGTGGAAAATACCCGGTGACTTCGCAGATCATGGACGATAATTGCAGTATCAGTCACCGGGTATCGGGCACGATCGCGACCGTACTATGCTAAGTCTCTTAGACAGTCGGTCAACATCAGACCATATGGCGACACCCGTCAGCCGGTCTTTGCCCGATGGCATTGGTCAAGGACATCGACCAATGCCGGACCATTTTGCATCCGCCATACGGTCATTATCCGGTGACAACACTGGTCATGATATGACCGGTACGTCACCGGGGACGTTGATCACGGACCATTGATCGACGTCTGACCGGCCGGTCCGGTCACCGGTCATGTCACCGGTCCGGTCCGGTCATTGATCACCGGTCATGTCACCGGTCCGGTCACCGGTCATGTCACCGGTCCGGTCATTGATCACCGGTCCGGTCACCGGTCATGTCATCGGTCCGGTCATGTCACCGGTCCGGTCATTGATCACCGGTCCGGTCACCGGTCATGTCACCGGTCCGGTCCGGTCACCGGTCATGTCACCGGTCCGGTCATGTCAACGGTCCGGTCCGGTCACCGGTCCGGTCATTGATCACCGCTCCGGTCACCGGTCAACAGTCATCAGTTAGGCCTGCCACCGATAACACCAGTCACCGGTCAAGAAGAAGAACTCGGTCTTCTTCATTGAATTATTCTCCTATTCTTCGTTGAATACATCGTCTTCATCAAGGATTAGACATCGGACACGCTCTTCTTCGTCGAGCAGTTCTCATCGTCGCGGCTCTCGTAAGCGATCACGTCGTCACTCACGGAGACGTTATTCTAGAAGATCTCGGTCTCATCGCAGCCGATCCACATCTCGGCCGATCCAGATCTCGACATCGCAGGAAACGAGGACGTCGTCAACCTTCACGTAGACATCAGCGGACGGCATTGAGCACCACTGGATATTTATCGAACATACCTCTCCTTCATTGAGCAGTTCTCGGCGTTGATACGCTCGTAAGCGATCATGTCAATGCTCACGGAGACAATATTGTAGAAGACAATATTTCCAGCGTAGCCGAACAATATTTCGGCATCGAAGTTATATGGATGTCGCCACTTCTCACGTAGGCGTTAATGAACCTACTGGTCATATCGACGTTCTCCATTTTATTCCTTTAGGAATATCATGTCTCCATTCCACGTGTGATGGTTCTTCTTATGGCATCCACACATGTTGCAGTCACCGAGCCGTAGTTGTATACGAACACTAGTTCGTTTAACATTCAGGCTTCGGGATAAGCTGTTCTTTTCTCCACTACGACTACAAGGACACTTATGCCTATTAATACTGATAATCTACCGTTGTTTTCCGGTTAACATTATCAGATGACTTCGTGGATGGTCATTCTTCTGCACCAGATTTTTCCATTCTGACGCAGTTATATTATACCGGTCCCGATCACCGGACATCGGTCACCATTCATCGGTCATATCACCGATCACTGATCACCGGTCAGAATAAGTGATGTCTCATCGCCATCGGATTGGATTTTTTTTTTGGCATGATCTTCTTTTCCGAGCAGTGCCTGACATTGATAACAGACCATATGGATTCCACCATTTTTCGGTCTTTAACTGGTAACGTCACCGGTCATATTATGACTGGTCCGTTCACCGGGCTACAGTTACCGGTCATTGACCGGTCCGGTTCGGTCACCACTTACCAATTACCGGTATTTCACTGTGTTTTCATCGGTCAATTTTTAGTATCACGGGTATCGTCTACATTACATAGTTGTATACCCCTGGCTATGATTGTATTGAATACTATATTTTATGGATTCAACAATCTACATGACTTTTTGTGTTTTTCAATACTGATGTTCTACTGGCGACGGTTACCAAATCATGCTATATCTGTTATTTGTACTTCTATCTCAACCGGCTACATGCAGACTACTGGTCTTGCAGATAGATCGGCTGAAGTGGGCTCGGAGACTAGCATTGAGGTCGAACATTACTATTTGACCTCTATTAATTTATGTTCGAGACCCGAAGGATGAATTGTTTTAACCGCCTTTACCTGTCGGCTACAGACTTTGCAGTCAGTGTCACGGAACAGTTGGGACACATTAATGACGCTAGCAGGATTAGCAAGACGACATTTGTATCGACTTCTGCTTTTCTATTGCTCCTACGGCAGTGCATATTTTCAAGCTACTGGAATCAACAAGAGTTCTGATACATAGGATTGCCTATCAGATTGACCGCATAGCGGCTACAGTCTTGTAGATGGCTTAGGACCTATTGAACTCAGATCTTAGATCCTAGGATCTGGAGGGACCTCATCTTAAAGTTATTCTTCTATTACACTTCTGGCCATAACAGGCCGTCTTCCTATAACTGGTCGTATTCCTTTCGTAATACGTCCAGGTTAGAAGTCTTGAAGTAAATGGATTAATCAAGTCAGAATTTAAGACTTCCGTGCATTATACCGGCAAGCGTGGACCCGCTTAAGGCTACCCCTAGGGTTTTCACCTTTTTCTGCCATCACACCTCCGATTCCGGAGGTACCACTATCAATCATATTTCCGTACTTCGCAAATCGATGACTTCGCGACCTGTATTATCCAGGATTTTAAAGGCGCCTGTTATTGGTTCAAGAAGAGGCTATATTCTGTAGATAGGTCATAAACTTATAAGTGTTAAACACTGTCCTATTCTACCAATTTTCAAGTGTGTTTGGAGTGGGAAAGTTCGGCTTGCCGTGGTTTCTTTGCCCACCCATCCTTGACAAATGGTTCCGGTCACCGGTCGGTATTTACCGGTCCGGTCACCGGTCCTTCTGCTGAGACGTCTTTTCTTACGTCCGTTTCAGCTTTATTTTTAAGATAATTGTATTAATCTCGGGATTATTTAATGACACAGATTTCCATCTTTTTGTCATTATTTACCACTATTCAGTGGTGTCTAGACTAGAAGATTATCTTGGCAAGAATATAGTTTATTCTTCCACAACCTTCCTTACATCTTATACAGATGTGAGCAGATAAGGTTATGGACGATCACATAGAACAACGTATCTTGATTTTCTCAATTATGTGGTATCCTAACGAATATCACCTGCACATCTACATCTTGAAAAGCGAAAATTCTTTTTAGCTGTTTTTCATTTACAACACATTTTAACGATTCCTTTGTGATGGTTTCAACTATCACACATCGGTCGTGGTTTACTTACAGACACGGAGGTGATCATATTATCACTCCTTGTAACTGGAAATCAGGAACTTATTCGTTCTTTGCAAGAACAACAAATTTTCTCTATCGTCTTTCTCATACCAGTTCGTCTCAACGCCCTGTTGGACCTTTTGTCCTGCAGTTCTTTCTTTCGAATTATTTTTCCGTTGGGTTCAATAATGTAATTGCGCATGCGCGGCAGTGAAGTTGCAGACGAGTTGCATGGTGTACATAGTATATCAAAGAATGTTGTTTATCATCAAACGCTAGTTATTAGCGTTATGCGATCGTATATCGCAGTGTATACCGGTATGCTGAACAACCTCAACAATGCAGTTCACAGAAATCGATCCAGCAGGGTGTGCGATTGTTATACATCCATTGACATAAACTGGAATATCTTGCCTTATTGGTGAGTTTTTGCAATAACTGAGTTTTTGCCATAATTTCATGAAATATACTTAATGAACCATGGGATTATGGTTCTACGACCTTTTAAGTCTCCTGTACAATTATTTTCAGGAAACTTCTTCACAGGTCAAATATCATATCTCACTGAGACATATTTTTACTAGGGATGTCAACGAATATCCGAATATTCGGTCCCGGACCGAATATTCGGATACTGTTTTCCGAATCGAATATTCGGAAGAAAAAATAAAAAATCTAGTAATTTCAAAGACTTTGTATTCGTAAAATTTGCTTTAAACATTGTCAAAAAAGTTGTTCCTCGTGTCATAATGTTTATTCCGGTAGGCGCGATAATGCGTCGCTATGGTGATGACAGTATACCGGTCATAAATCCCGCTAACAAAGCCAGACACTTTGTGTCAAAATTATGATAGGTTCAAATCGCGTCGGCAATCAAAACACCGACCTGCACTTGATCCAATGACTCGAATTACATTTTAAATTATCAAAGATTAAATGAGTAAAGGAAAAGCAAACTTTGTGTAAAAAACAAATAAGAACGTATGGCAATTAAAACACCGACCCGTCTTGATCTAATAACTCGAATTACATTTAAAATGATCACAGATTAAATGAGTAAAGAAAGAGCCGACTTGGTGTTAAAAACAAAACAGATCGTATGGTTATAATCACGTTGTCCAATCAAAAAAGCTTTTAGAAAATAATTTACTCAACCTCTAATGAGTATTTGCGTATCGTATGGTCCAAACATTAATTAATTACTCAATATTCAATCAGGTATTATACTTAAAGAAATGATTTTGGTATTTCACCCTCATTTAATTGAAAATATTATAATTGCTACACGCATAAAGTAAATATCTGTCCAAGCAAAATGCCACCTACGCCTTCCGCTGCTTGGAAGTATTTCACGACATCATCCGATAAGAAGTCGCCGATCCAAGTGTCTTTTAAACGTGGCAACTTTAAAAGACTGACTGTTTAGTCTGTTAAACAGGTTCAAAGTGTGTTGTGGCTATGTACATAATTCGTTTAAGTTCAGCTTTAATTATATGTAGATCTAAGTGTTTTGTCATGTAATTATTTTGTCGTCATGTAATATTATGTTTCTCGTTCTATTGTTGATGTACGATATTACTAGTTTAAAAACAGTTTTTGTCATTCAATTTTAACAATAAAAAGTAGTCAACAAAATCAGCTTCGAATTAGCGACGGCAACGCTGTGTCAATATTTAGTCAGTTCCGGTTAACTTCCGGTAAAAACGAAAGTAGAATTCATGGAGTAATGGTACGGTAAACAAAGTTGACTTTTTTTCCAACAGATGTTGACCGAATCTCCGAATATTCGTTCGGAAGGGTGACCGAATATTCGAATACCGAAATCGGTATTCGTTGCCATCCCTAATTTTTACTGATCCAAACATGTGCCACTTCATGTCTGGCCATTAATAACTTTTAGTTATCTCTACAGAAGAACGTTTTTCTGTTAAGAGTTTCAATCCTTGTTACTTGTGCAAGGATAATTCCATCAGAACTGTATAAAGGTTCTATGGAAATTCATTTTTTACTGGGTAATTGAGAGCATAGTTATTACCTTAATCACTCTGCTAGATACATAGAGGTTTTTCTCATCTTTTTCTTGATGATAAGAAATTTGTTCTTTTCTTCATCAAAGGATAGAGATTATGCTTTCGTATACCTTGTTTTGTGTAAGTCATCGCAACTCTGTGCTGTCTTACCTATTTTGGAACTGATCCAAACTATGGAACGTCAACACTATGTTTTTCGTTCCTTTACCTTCTTAAGCGGTTTTGACTTGTGTAACATGTTGGGATGCTTAATGAGCTCCCTATGAACCTTTTTCATCAGGCTTATTAACAGTTCCAATATAATTTTAAGACGGTTTTCCTTCTTATTATGGCTTTTACAATACGGAGAAGTGAAATTCATGCTTTTTCTGTTGAATACGACCAATTCCAGTTGGATCTATTGTCGTTTTCACTTTGTTGTGTCAGCCAGGATTCCTTGCTTAATATCAAGTCCTCTATATGGCTTCTACCTTCAAGTTTCCAAGTTTTCTTAAACTGGTAGTCCTGAAGATGAGGATAAACTTCTTTGGGCAATCAGGGCTTTGAAGTTCTATCTCAGCAGTGTTAGTCAGAAGTCCATTTGAGGTTCTCAAAGACACTCTTCATTTCCCCAAAAAAAGGGGGGGGAGATGTGTCTGCGGCTTCTATTTCTCGGGGTTAGACCTCGACTAAGGAAAGTTAATCTTATCCTATCTAAGGATTCATTCCTTTTTAGGATCTGACCGCATGAATTAAGAGCTCTGTCTGTTTTGTGGGCATATATTAATCACACCCCACTTTTTGACGTGCTCTAAGCTGTTTACTGGAGGAATCCGACCACCTTGTCATCTTTTTATCTTCGTTTTCTGAAGTGCCAACAATACAATTTGTATACGTTTGGGCTTGTTGTGGTTTCACTAACGGTAGTGTCTTCTTTACGACATAGACATATTACTCTGTCCGAGAAGTCATAATTAATACTGTTTAAACGAAGATTACTTGATATCATTAGCTGATAACCCTGTTTATGGGTTCTACTGTGTTGGGAAAATATATACGAACCTTCCCACCGCAGCTGCAAAATCAGCATACGATAACAGGTCAGTATTTATGACATTAAAACAAATTTTTTAAATAAAATTCATTTTAATTATTAAATACTTACCTGTTATCGGTAAGTCCCACCTCCCACCCCGCTATTCGATTAATATTTTTGCATATATATTGAAAGAATATTGAGGGTTGGTTACCGATTTTTGGCTAGGTTGCATTGCACTATGTTTAACCTGGCCTGTATTACGGTATTGAGGTGGCGGATTCCCAGTTAAAATTCCGGATGTGTTATTTCCCCTTGGAAAGTATAAGCATACGATAACAGGTAAGTATTTAATAATTAAAATGAATTTTATTTAAAAAAAATTTATTTATACTTCTGAACTAATCTTCGCAAGAATTTCAACAAAGGCTTAACACAATGGTGAAGAAGACTATATTTGGCCTCCTATCATTAATAAAAAAACACTGTCACAGTGTACTATAGTTAAGTATGCAAACTGCATATTGTCGGTATCCATATTGTTGGTATTATTGCATGTTATGATGTACTGTTTTATTGATAACTATGTTTGTCTAAACAAGAAATTGTTCAAATATATTGTCTTTAAAGCATATCCTGATATACGCTAAAACATAACTGGATAATTTTAATTAAAAGCACTGAATATCGGTAGAAACTTGTTTGTGCTAAACAATTTTGTTTTAAAAATCCGTGTGCTTTTTCTAAACAACATTGTGTGAGACCTTGGAAATCAATATTTGGTAGTAGTATTTTAAGTAAGATATGATTTCCTCGTAGTCAAATACACTTCTCTATTCTCTAGAGAGGCAGAAATTTACATCATGAACCATGCTTCTTACATCATTTGTGCTTCTACTTACATGATTATCACTCTAGCAGCAGAAGCGAGGGTCCTTTCTGGCTCGAAGCAAGGAAGCTCTCGCCAAAATTGCCGAGATGACCAAACCTGTGGTGAACCCATCAGCAGGGGCAAAAACTTCAGGGAAATTTACATTCAATGTTATCTCCCCTGATAAGGAAAGAGAGGAGGTTTGTATATAATAAACCAGCACTTTTTATAAATTAATATAGATATACCGTTGTTGGGATAATTGGTAAATTTGAGGCTATTTTGTGGAAACTCTGATATTGAATCCATCTTGTCTTTACATTGTTTATGTTGATCATGTATTTTAAGTATTTGGTTAAAATATCTTGTGATCTGGAAAGTCAACACAGTGAGTGAAAAACATAATCGTTTAATCAGAAAACTGTATATGATGATTTCATATAATAGTTGTGAAAACCTGCATTCGCTTCCCTAAAGCCAATTTCACTATGAACCCCCAGGTTGCAGTGAAAACCAAGCAGAGGAAAGCACATGTACCCAGCCAGAAGTCCCTACAGATCCAACTGGAGAAGCAGCCAGCAAAACGACAGAAACTCGATACTCAGTCCTCGTTCACTCAGTCTAGTATATTTCATCATCTGTAGAAGGGCTGTTCAGTCTCTGTGTGAAGTTTTGTTTCAGCATATTATTCTTATTGGAAAATGTGTCTTATGTCATATGGGGCCAGTGTATCTCCAGACCAGCTGTCGCATCCGCACAGTATGAGCTAAGCTGGCCACATATGGCATAAGGCCCATTTTCTTATGACGCTGCTCATTTGACTTTTTAAAGAAAAGTATGTGATAAATTTAAGTATAAAAAAATTAGTAGGAACATTGATCAGGTCTAAATTAATCAGTAACTTCTTTGTTCCCTACTTAACATTGAGACCGAATTCTTATATAATTGTTCTTGAATACATTGTGTAAAAATAAACACATTTTCGGAATTAGTTGCTTAAAACTTAGTCAGTTAATTTTAGCTTAATGCCATTTATTGATGGATGAAGATATTAATTTAAAAGATGACTTTTGGACTTGGAAGTTTTTATGTGCCAAACAACAAATTATGTTGCTGTTGTTTTTACAGATTAAAGGTGCAATTAGACATTGGCTTGTGTTTATTATCCCCTGCCATAGGCGGAGGGATATTGTTTTTGCGTTGTCCGTCTTTCCGTCCGTCCGGCACTTTTGTGTCCGGAGCCATATCTTGGAAGTGCTTTGGCGGATTTCAATGAAACTTGGTATGAGTATATATATATATGAATAAGAGGATGATGCACACCTAATGGCATTGTACAACATCTGTTAATAACAGAGTTATGGCCCTTTGTATCTTGGAAAAATGCTTTTTTTGTGTCCGGAGCAATGTCTTGGAAGTGCTTTGGCGGATTTCATTGAAACTTGGTATGAGTATATTTATAGATAAGAGGATGATGCACACCAAATGGCATTGTACACCATTGGATAATCAATGAGTTATGGCCCTTTGTATCTTGAAAAAATGTTTTTTTGAGTGTCAAATATAACACTTTTGTGTCCAGAAGCATATTGGCAGGGGATATCAATTCAACGAATTTGCTTGTTTTCTGTATATTTGTCAGATAATTTTTAAGCAATACAATACATACTTTTATCAACATTAATGTGTTTAAATGAAATATTTCCTTTTTTAAATGTGTTCTATTTTTTTTAATGAATAAACTGCTACCTGGACTGACAGTTGATGAATATGTATGTTAAATATTGGCGAGTGGTGTGTATTTATTGAATTGATTTGGTCATTGTACATAAATAGTCCTGTGTGTTCCGTAATTAAAATTTAAGGGTGGTTTATGTGCAGTGCCATTTAAGTTGCTGTTATTTTATATTTTAGTGTAATCTCAAAAGGGTTTTGTATATTAACATTAGAGTTACATGTTTTGTTGTATCACAATGCACTCAAAACACAGAACATTAAGTAGTTAGGCTAAATTTGCAAGTGTTAGAGCATAAGCATTATTAATCATTGCCTTGAACTAAAATGGTTGTTTATAAAATGTTTGCGCCTTTAAATGTACGCTTGAAAAGTTGTAATATTGTTGTTTTGCAAAATCACAAGCTATTTTATTGCGTGTTCTTTATTTACACTTAGTTTTTTTTACAAAGTTGTGTATACATGTACATCTATATTGAAATCATGATAATTATAGTGGTGTAAATGTCCTACTTTGTTCATTGGTTATTTTCTTGACATGAATCCATTTGTAAATTCCATCTAATATATTTACACAAATAAATCAATATTAATATTGTCACATTTCTTAGTATCTTACTTCAACACACACACATATTGCTCTTTAAACCCCATATAAATTATAGAAGTAACATGGATAGATGAAAACAAGTAGAAAGACATAAGAAATTACAAGAACTTGGCTAAGACATAAGAATTTACAAGAACTTGGCTTCTGCTTTATGTATGTAATTTTTAATTATTTCACCAAAGCGACAAGCATTGTGAGGTTTTACAATCTGATGTGGTGACTTTGGGATTCATGTGACCCAAATTTTAACCTGGACAAAATACTCTTGAGATTAACATTCTAACCTTGTTTAATGAAGATCGAGTCGTAAATGTTGCTTTTAGAGTGTTTACAGGGTTATTCCAAGATGATACCTGGTGACCTATCTTTATGCCCCCGAAGGAGGCCAGGGCATATAGTGATCGGTCTGTCCGTCCGTCCGTCTGTCCTTCACACTTAGCGTTTAGGTTTTGAAAAATGCCCATAACTTCTATGTCCCTTGAGATATAACCTTCATATTTGTTATGGGTGTGTATATGGACAAGGCCTTTCCATACACACAAACATTTTTACCCCTGTGACCATGAACTTTGGGTCCGCGTTTAGGTTTCGAAATCTGCGTTTAGGTTTCGAAAAATGCTCGTAACTTCTATGTCCCTTGAGATATAACCTTCATATTTTGTATGCATGTGTATATTGACAAGGCCTTTCCATATGCATAAAAAATTTACCCCTGTGACCTTGACCTCGAAAAATGCTCATAACTTCTATGTCCCTAGAGATATAACCTTCATATTTGGTATGCATGTGTATATTGACAAGGCCTTTCCATACGCATACAAGTGTTTACCCCTGTGACCTTGACCTTGAACTTAGGGTCCGCGTTGAGGTTTCGAAATCTGCGTTTAGGTTTCGAAAAATGCTCATAACTTCTATCAAAGCGTTTATATGGGGCATATGTCATCCTATGGTGACAGCTCTTGTTTTATGTATGTGACCCACAGTAAAACCCAGCTAAGATATTGTAAGTTCCTTCAAGATCAAGATTTATAAATGTAGCCTCTAGAGTTAAAACAAGGTTCGAACTGATGACATAGATTTAGTACGCACATAAATAACATTCAAACTACTTAGAAATTGTTAAAGGGCCTGTCAACCACGATTGATGAATAAAGAAAAGTTTTAAAATACTGTATTATTTTACAATTATTAGTTTGAATTGATTAAAATATCACGACTTGTATATACAATTACTTGAAAATAGGTGTTAAGTTTTCATATTTTCAGTACATTCAGTAATAAATTTTACTGGGTATGTCTATGGGGTAACTATACCAGTTAACTATAAATAACGCAAGTAGATATCTGCTTGCGTTATTTATAGTGTGTATATCTTTATGTCACCTATTTTCGCGATGTACTTTCGATTTCACATCGTGAAATTGTATTACCGAATATACGGAAAATATGAACTTTTTTCAAGTAATGTAATATACCAGTCGTGATATTTTAATCAATATAATCTAATAATTGTAAAAAAAATACGGTATTTTAAAACTTTTCCTTTTTCGTCAATCGCGGTTGACAGTCCCTTTAAGAACAAATAGTGACCAAGATTCCTTAAAATTGAGTCCTAAACGTAGCAGCTAGAGTGGTAACAAGGTTTTTCAAAGAAATGACCTGCTGACCTACATTTTGGAGGCATGTGGCACAGATTCGAAGTTGACCTTTATATTTCAAAGATAAACATTCTCACCAAGTTCAATCACAATTGATTCATAAATGTGGATTTTTCTTAGGTAACTTTTTTGGCCAAGCTTTGATGTGGATACCTACTTTTTGCATGCATGTGACTTATACGCTAACTCGGCCTTGATATAGTCAATTAAACACTTAAAGTTTCATCAAGATTGATTAATACATTTTGCCTCTCGAGTGGTGACAAGGTTTTCCCAAGATTTGACCAGGTTACCTGGTTTTAGACACACATTACACAGAACTCATGTCGCCGCAGATATTGTCATGATTAACATCCTGACCAAGTTTTATCAAGATTTAAATAGTCATAAATATCTTTAGAGTGTAAACAAGGTGTTTTTAAGGTATGATGTAGTGACCAAGTTTTTGTTCATGTGTGGTCTGGATTTGACTTGGCCAAGATAATGTCAGGAAAAATATTCTGACAAAACCTCATCAAGATTTGGTGAAAATGTGGCTTCCAGAGTTTCAACTAGCTAGAAGTTGACAACAAGGGACATCGAACATGGTACAAAGACTGACGAAAAATACTCAACATAAGCATCCTGCTATGGTGACCAAGTATATTATTGATAAGCATGATAAATTGGTACTTGCATATGGCACAAAGGTTACTGGTCGATGTCCTCTTTCAATGTCAAAATATAAGACGTGTCTTGAACACTTTGGTGAGAGAATTTATTTAGATAGCATACAGTAGTATTGATTTTGTAAGACCATAAAAGGACCGTCAACAAGATTGACGAAAAAAGAAAGGTTCTAAAATACCGTATTTTTTTACAGTTATTAGTTTATATTGATTAAAATTTTGAGATGCTCAGATAAAATACTAGTCAGTTTAGCAAAGAAATTTGAAATTATCTTGCATGCAAACTTACATTTCTTTTTTATTAACAGTAAAGTCCAAGTGTTTTAACACTGTTTCAAATGAATTTTCCAAATGAAAAAGAATAAAACAATTGACAAAGAACTAAATCCTCAAAATGAAACTAAAAGTCTGACCAAAAACAATGTAAGTGCTCATTTCAATTGCAATATTTTTTAATATCATTTTGAACGAGTTTTTAATAACATTACTTTTCTGCCAACAAGAAAATCTTTGGGCTTGCACACTTAGTCTTGTTTAGTTTAAACCTATTTATGATAGCTCAATTGCATCAAAAGCCTCAGGCTTATAGAAACGCTCTCAAGTCCGTTTCCTGGGCCTACAACCAGTACTTGGGGACTTTGGGGAAGATCTAGTGAAAGTTCCCCGAGTGGGGATCGAACCTGTGACCTCCGGATCTCCAGGCAGACACCTTATCCATTAACCCTTTGCATGCTGGGTAATTTTTAACCAGGTTTTCCGAAGGAAAAAACTGGTTATTAGATTGGCGAATGCGGGCGGGCTGGCTGGCTGGCTGGCGGGCGGGCGGAACAAGCTTGTGTAATACACCGTTTTAGACTGACGAAAGTTGGAACGAAGTATTATCGCAAATGTGCTGGTTGGTTAAAACTGGAAGATAGTCAATTTCAGCGCGGCCTTGTTCAGTGGGCAAAAAAACCTGGGGCGAACCTCCATTGTCCGTTATAGCGTCAATAACCGAGCTCACATACGTACGTACGCCGGAAGCTCGGATTGAACCCGTCTTGGTGATGAGCGCGTATACTAACCACTGCGCTAACCAGACAGTCACTGTGAAGTAAGGTAAATGTCTACACTGACCCTATATTCATGCATTTTTACAATCGGTGCACTACACGAATATAAATGGATATAATGACTGACCACGCCTCATAATTGATGACAACGGCTCAAAACGACTGATTATCTCTCATAGCAACTGATCACGCCGTATTATGACTGTAAACGCCGCATAATGACTGATCATGCCTCATAATAAATGACAACGCCTCATAACGACTGACCACGTACTATAGCGACTGACAGCGCCTTATACTGGTTGACTACGTGTTATAAAGACTGACAGCGCCTAATACTGGTTGACAACGTGTTATAGCGACTGACAACGCCTTATACTGGTTGACAACGTGTTATAGCGACTGACAGCGCCTTATACTGGTTGACAACGTGTTATAGCGACTGACAGCGCCTTATACTGGTTGACAACGTGTTATAGCGACTGACAACGCCTTATACTGGTTGACAACGTGTTATAGCGACTGACAGCGCCTTATAATGGTTGACAACGTGTTTTAGCGACTGACAGCGCCTTATACTGGTTGACAACGTGTTATAGCGACTGACAGCGCCTTATACTGGTTAACAACGTGTTATAGCTACTGACAGCGCCTTATACTGGTTGACAACGTGTTATAGCGACTGACAACGCCTTATACTGGTTGACAACGTGTTTTAGCGACTGACAGCGCCTTATACTGGTTGACAACGTGTTATAGCGACTGACAACGCCTTATACTGGTTGACAACGTGTTATAGCGACTGACAGCGCCTTATACTGGTTGACAACGTGCTATAGCGGCTGACAGCGCCTTATACTGGTTGACAACGTGTTATAGCGACTGACAGCGCCTTATACTGGTTGACAACGTGTTATAGCGACTGACAGCGCCTTATACTGGTTGACAACGTGTTATAGCGGCTGACAGCGCCTTATACTGGTTGACAACGTGTTATAGCGACTGACAGCGCCTTATACTGGTTGACAACGTGTTATATCGACTGACAGCGCTTTATACTGGTTGACAACGTGTTAAAGCGACTGACAGCGCCTTATACTGGTTGACAACGTGTTATAGCGACTGACAACGCCTTATACTGGTTGACAACGTGTTATAAAGACTGACAGCGCCTTATACTGGTTGACAACGTGTTATAAAGACTGACAGTGCCTTATACTGGTTGACAACGTGTTATAGCGACTGACAGTGCCTTATACTGGTTGACAGCGTGTTATAGCGACTGACAGCGCTTTATACTGGTTAGTGTTCATGTGTCGTATGAATAGATATCGTTGCGGGAAATTAAAATGGAATTAAATATGCAAAACAATAATAAAAACGAGCATTTTGGTATCTACAGACATCTATTTAACCATACCTGGCGCTGAAATTTCGGCAATTGCCACAAGGAACACTGATTTTTAATTGATTAAGTTTATTTTACGAAATAGTGTACGAAATTTTCGTTGATTTTGAGTAGTAATGTTACTTTAAAAGGTTGCTGCATTCTTATCGAACGGCACCATTTAACATCAATAATTCTTTAACGGTTCAATATATCGGAAAAGTAGCACCGGAATCGGGTTCATGTAGACAAAATCACATCGATTGGACTATCTGATTGTCTTATTTCACTGGATTTTAAGGTATACTGGATTTTGAGCTTCTGTTAAAAGTGTGCTGCATTCTTATCGAATTTTACCATTTAAACTCAATAATTCTATTTCGGATCAAGATATCGGAAAATTAACAACGGATTCGGATTCAGAGAGTCAAATTCATATAGATTTCACTATCTTATTGTTTGATTTCGATGGAGCGAACGAGAGAGCGAGCGAGCGTATTTCAATTGTGCACGTAAATTGGACGGTCTATGAAAAGGGTGCTTAATGCAAAATATGTTTTGATTATAACTTTTTTCTTTTTTCTTTTTTTTCAATTTTTTTTCAAACTTTTAAACAACACTATAAACTGTTTATGTTTTATTAAAAAACAAAAAAAATTAAAAAAATTGTATTCTATGATACATATGTATTTTTTTATTTTTTTTTTTTAAATGGATAACGTTTGAACGGCTTTAGATATTTTAAAAATTCCAACGAATTCGTGATTAGCGTGGTCATAGGCATATAGATTTAAACATCTGTTTGTTTAATTTTAAAGTTTTTTTTTTAACTTTCAAACAAGGTTATGGTTCAAATGTTACGGACATAACATTCCGCATATATCGCTTCAATATCATGTTCTTAATTCTATCAAACAGCTTTGCATTATAAAAAACCGTAAACACTATAGTAAAGAAACTAAATTACTCGCGTTATGCCAAAAAAGAGTCTGGGATTGAACCCGGATCGCCTTGGTGAGAAGCGTGTATACCAACCACTGCGCTGAAAGGACATGCACATGCGTAGCCCTTTTTTTCCCATAGCGAGGCTCATTTAGTCTTTCAAATGAATTGTGCTGATGCAGTACTTACTGGTAAGCATTTCGTGACAGCTGAGATATAGATAGAATAGGGTCGCATGAAAGGAAAACATGGCTTAATGCATGAGCGGTTTGCACAGGATAATCTGGGACGACGCTTTACGCACATGCATAAAGCCCGGTTTTCTCCATTATGCGACTCATATCTGTTGCAGGTGTTTCGAGTTTTAAATAAATCGGAAAGCGAAATAGGTTTGCCGATTGGTTTCCATGGGTGAATCTTGGCCCGATGTTCTACAACGCGGTCGTTAGTTACGAATCTCTGACGACATTATCAGTGTGTTCTTTAAAACAGCAACCGGCATTGATTGCTTTTAACATCGTTGATTATACACTGATTGATACACAGGACAAAATGCTCGTTACACTCTGGGAAAATGAGAAACCCACGTCGGGTCCAGCGGCATAACAGTGATCAGCCAGGCAGCCTCAAACTGATGCGATTTGGGGCTGCCTGACTGGTCAAGATTATATCGATTGGCATTTTTACGCAGTTATTATTTAGTTTACACTGCATCCAATAACCAGAGATGGACGTTTATGGCATTTGTCCTGCCTTTTCTTTACATCAGCGTGTGCAAGGCTAGTATCAGTTTTAAAGATCAACCGATCTTATTCCGAAAGATGCAATCAAAAACGTATGCCACGCAGCTTCTAAGAAAATCCCATTTGCCCAAATACAAGCGAACTCAGAGATTCGGCAGTGAGATTTCGACCTGTACTAAAATGCACCACATACTCTCGTCTGTCAACGTCGCTGCCAATGAAATACATGTTGCAGACACACTTAGGAAACAGTTGATAACCACTAAAGTAATGGGCGCGATCGCGAAATGGCTTTTCATCCAGAAGAGAAAGAGAACTCTTTACAAATAGGCACTACTTTCGACAATCACCACGTGAAGCAAATATCTTAGTGTGCTTTCACCATAAGTCAGCCAATCGTGATGCAGCGACTATTTCCGGAATCCTCGGCAAAATGTGAAAATTACCATAACTATTTCCGGATTCCCCCGCACAATGTGAAAATTACCATAATTAACCACCCAGTAGCGCATGCCCACAACATAGTCCGCATACACAGCAACTCTCAGTCTCTTCGCAAGTGCAGCGACGCTACATTACAGTGCACACAACATACATTCATTTATCTCTTTCGCTAATCATCACCGCTCAAGAACAAATCACTCAAAACACAATACGAAATCCGCTTCGAACTTCTTTCCACATCCACTTCTACTTTCCTTTTGCTTTCACGAGCCTGATGCTTTCAGTTTCACTTTACTGGCGCAATCCGCCATTACATGACTTTGCTCACATACGCACGCAAATAAACAAAGCAACATATCACACACATAGAATAAATACAGAAATAACAACGTACTCAATCACTTGGCTTATATCTTTGCTCTTCTCAAAAATCAGTGCCATCAAATGCCCCTCATACGCGCTATTCGCTATGTCGACAACAGCCCTTTCAACATAGTAGTACAACAACAACAACAACAAGCGCGCGCCAAATATGGCCGATTGAGGAAAGACACAATGAATTTCTCGCAAGTTAGCAGTCAGAATAGCTTTGTATCAATGTATAATGCACACCAACTTGTAAAACTAACATTTCGGGGCATACTTCTGCAAGGATAACACAAAAATGTGAACAGTTAAAAAACCAGAGCCCAGGAAATGAAGATTTTCCAACGTCTTTTTTTTTCAAATGCATAAGTTGACGAAAGCCCAGTAATTTCTCTCATCCGCCGGCCTGATCAAGTGTGAGTGGAACAATCACCGTTACTACATCGAGCCCATCGCCTTCGACATGCAGCTAGTCCAGAGATACTGCATCGACGTTAAGGCTAACACCTCAGTCGCTTGCTGTAGTTTGTGTTTTCTATTCAGTATGCAGATAAGCTGATAGAGCAGGGTGTAGACAAGAATGGTGTGGTGAACGTCCTGGCCAACCAGATCTACAGGGCACTGTTTCCACCAGACATGATACGGCATGCTGGGAAGTTTGTAGGGCTCATCATAGATCTTTGCATGTTTGGGGGTTTGGTCCGGAGAGGTGTCAGGTGCGTTGATTTTCTACATGCTGAAAAGTTAATGCATAGTTAACGCTTTACCACTATGATACACATGTTGACGCGTTTGTGCGCAGTCTTGTCATGAGCTACCCTGTTAACTATTAAGTCATGCAAGGTTAGTGGTCTCATAAGCTCACAGGGTAGCTCCTGGCCAGACTGCTTGAATGCACATGCTGGTCTAGTGCTACGCTGGAAGCATATCGTATACAATCCACTTCACACAACCTGGCTTGTATGTTTTTTCTCTGCAGACAAGTGTATGAGATCTGTGCTGCATTGAAAGAAGCAGGAGAGGATTGTCCAGAAAACACGCTTCTTCTACCGTATGTTATTTCTCATTATTAAGTTTTAAAAGATATATTAATATATATGAATGCGAAAAGAATGATGATCAAACATGTTTATTAATCTTTCACCGTAAAAAATCTCATCATGGTTTTATAATTTCCAGTTTTGATTGATATTGAGTTCATATTTATGTTATTCTCTTAAAAATGATTTAACAATATTACTCTTGTCACTCAGGCATCTTTTTTGTCTTAATTTTCCTCTAAAATGATCACACGAAAACATGAAAAAACTCTTGTTCAATATCAACAGCATTATCAATGAGGATATTCAAGTGAAGGTCAAGGTCACTTCACTGCTCTGCCACCTGGACCCTGCGGACAGTGCCCATTGTTGCCTAGCAACTGAGGTTGTCCAATTGTGCTGCGCCCAGTACGTAAAGGTTGCAGATGGGTCGACCAATCGGTTCGCTAACAGCCTTGTACACCGACAGAGACATAGGCTTATCCAGACTGTGCTTCTGCTACAAGAGCTTGTTACCATGGTAATTTTTAACCAGGTTTTCCGAAGGAAAAAACTGGTTATTAGATTGGCGAATGCGGGCGGGCTGGCTGGCTGGCTGGCTGGCGGAACAAGCTTGTCCGGGCCATAACTATGTCGTTCATTGTCAGATTTTAAAATCATTTGGCACATTTGTTCACTATCATTAGACGGTGTGTTGCGTGAAAGAATTTCGTCGATATCTTCAAGGTCAAGGTCACAATTTGAGTTTGAAGGTCAAAAATGGCCATAAATGAGCTTGTCCGGGTCATTTCTTTGTGATTCATTATGAGATTTTACAAATCATTTGGCACATTTGTACCCGTCATTAGATGGTGTGTCATGCGAAAGAATCACGTCAATATCTCCAAGGTCAAGGTCACAACTGAGTTTGAAGGTAAAAAATGGCCATAAATGAGCTTGTCTGGGCCATTACTATGTCATTCATTGTGACATTTTAAAATCATTTGGCACATTTGTTCACCATTATTGGACGGTGTGTCGCGCAAAAGAATTACGTCAATATCTCCAAGGTCAAAGTCGCCACAACTAAAAATAGATTGATTTTGAAACAACTATGTAACTATGAACAATCAGTAACAATGCACATTTTGATTTTGAGTTGTCTCTCTTTATCAGACTTTTTTTCTAATTGAAATCAAGGTCAATTTTACACAAGGGGGTTAACAATACACATTTTGAATTGTCTCCCTTTATCAGACTTTTTTTCAGCTGAAAACCTGGTTCTGTGACAATTTTGTCCCTTGTCCTATAATTATTTCTTTGGTTCTTGATGTCCTTCTGTCTGTAAACCTTTGTTTCTATGTTATAAACCAGTTTCCCTACAGGATGGACATGCACATCCTCATGAGGTCTTTAAGGTCCATTTATTTTCATTCAGTTTTTTCCATTCGTTTATGTGTCAGTGCGACATCTTGCCCACAAATGATCCGAATATTATGAAACTTGTTAGCAGCATATTTATGGGGTGGATATGTGCATCAGTTTGTGTTTGTCCAATGAGTTTTCATTGAGTTATTGCCCTTTGATTATCTATATGTCTTTTTTGTTTCTGCGCGAGATCTCAGACACAAATGATCCGCATTTGATGAAACTTTATAAAGGTTGTACATGTGCACTATGGTCAGGTTTTTCAGGTCCAATAATAATTTAAGGAGTAATTTCCCTTTTATTATTAATTGTTCACTATTTACCTGCATTTATACACAGTCTTTCATTCTGTGCAAGTGTTCTCTATATAAACCTGTGTAGGGAGCGAGTTTGACAGTGATGAGAATGATGACCTAGCTGAGGAGGATGACATCATGGAGGTTGAGGAAGGGGACAGGGACCTGGAAGGAGTGGACAGGGAGAAACTGAGGGACGAGGTCAACAGGATAGCCATGTGAGTAGCATGATAGGGGACCAGAGGGGGTCAATAGGGAACAACTAAGGGATGAGTTCTATAGGGACCAATGTGGTTTCTCAATGCTTTTGAGAATTTTGAAATAACATGGCCAGGCCTTGAAGAATTTTTCCAGAGCCGCTCACCCTGCAGGGCGAGTAGGCCTTACAATCCACTCGCCCTTCACTTTCATCTACTCGCCCTGCATTAAAATAAAAAAATATATATCTAAATTTATAGTTCTAATCAACCAGAACCTATTTAACGTACGTAACATAGTGACATTAAACTGCAAACAAATTAACTACCGTACATTATCTGATGGATTGTATTTGCTTTATTTACCTTTTCTGCACCTGTTTCCTTTTCTCAATACTTTCCGCTTCTTGTTTTGATGACCTTTCTTTCTGTTCCCTGTCTTGCAGATATTTTAACTCTTTCAGTGCGGGAACCGAATTTTGAAGGCCTTTGCAAACAGTTTGGATCGTGAACGTGGCGTCTCATCAGGATCCAAACTGTTTGCTATTCTGATAGTATTTTTTGAAAAAAATCGAAGAAAATGCTAATTTTAGAAATTCAGCAGACGACATTTTAGCAAAAGATAAATTTCCCAGCATGCAAAGGGTTAAAGTAGAACCTTTTTCCATGCTGAGTTTTAATATTTCAGACGAACTTTTACTGAAAGACACGCTTGAATGACAAATGGTTACAATATGGTAAACTTTGGCTAAGGCTTCTGATCATGAATTATTCTGTTTATTAATAATTATTGTTTCTGTTTATTTTTAATTACATATAGGAAGTATTATAATTAACAAGTTATGTATTATTTTTTATTGATATTTACAAATAAATGAAATTTTATTCTTCACGGAATGACCAATATACATGTATTTAACTGTTTTAACACTTTTAATCGATTAGCTAAGAGCACTGACGCCTACGAAAAGAGCGCAGCCGATTTCGAGAATAATTTTTACTGTGCCCATGACGTCATTTTTCATTGTCAAAACAAAAGTGCAGTTTCTTTGTGTACTAAACCTATTTTTTGTTCGTTCGAAAAATTGTTCGCAATTTGTCTCAATGTGGCAGGAGTTCAACTTCTGGAACTAAATTTATATTTATGCCGCCCTTCGAAGAAGAGGGGGTATATTGTTTTACCCATGTTGGTCTGTCCGTTCGCCGTCCACCAGATGGTTTCCGGATGATAACTGAAGAACGCTTATTCCGAGGATCTTGAAACTGCATATGTACATTGATCATGACTTGCAGATGATCCCTACTGATTTTGAGGTCACTAGGTCAAAGGTCAAGGTCACAGTCACCGGAAATAGTAAAATGGTTTCCTGATGATAATTCAAGACCACTTAGGCCTAGGATCATGAAACTTCATAGGTGCATTGAACATGACTCGCAGATGACCCCTATTGATTTTCAGGTCAGTAGGTCAAAGGTCACGGTGACCCGAAATAGTAAAATGGTTTCCGGATGATAACTCAAAAACGCTTATGCCTAGGATCATGAAACTTCATAGGTACATTGATCATGACTCGCAGATGACACCTTTTGATTTTCAGGTCACTAGGTCAAAGGTCAAGGTCACGGTGACCGAAAATAGTAAAATGGTTTCCGGACGATAACTCAAAAACGCTTATGCCTAGGATCATGAAACTTCATAGGTACATTGATCATGACAGGCAGATGACACCTATTGATTTTCAGGTCACTAGGTCAAAGGTTAAGGTCACGTTGACCCAAAATAGTAAAATGGTTTCTGGATGATAACTCAAGAACACTTATGCCTAGGACCATGAAACTTCATAGGTGCATTGATCATGACAGGCAGATGACCCCTATTGATTTTCTGGTCACTAGGTTAAAGGTCAAGGTCACAGTGACAAAAAACGTAATCACTTAATGGCTGCCACTACAACTGACAGCCCATATGGGGGGGGGGGGCATGCATGTTTTACAAACAGCCTTTGTTCTCAACTTGAAAAAACAGCACTCTACCGGTCGGTCGAGTATTAAACAAACTCTCTCGCCTGACCATCAACTTCAATCGCATATGCGAGCGATCAAGTGGATTCTTCAAGGCCTGATGACACAAATGTTAAGTTAAATGAGACTTATTGTGGCAAAATCAAATAAAAGAATCAAATTGCTAGCTTGAATGTCAAACTGAAGATTTAAGGTGAAAATAAAGCAATATATTTTCTCTAAATCTGTACCAAAGCAGTACCTTAAGGTTTTTATCAATTTCAATGAAATTTCTAGTTTACGCTGCTCTTGAAAGCTAGATAAAAATGTTAATAAGCATGATCTGCCCTCTTGGAAAATATGGCTTAATGGATGCGTGTTAAATGTCATTTTAGAATCAGGGACAACACTTGTCGCTTAGACTGTATTTTGGTTTGAAAGAGACTTTCTTTAAACAAACAATTACATAAAAGCGGAAAGCACTGTGCTAGGTTACCAGTAGACTGTTCAGACTACACGGGCTAATCTGGGACGACACATGATGCATGTGCATTAACCCTTTCAGTGCGGGAACCGAATTTTAAAGGCCTTTGCAAACAGTTTGTATCCAGATGAGACGCCACAGAACGTGGCGTCTCATCAGGATCCAAACTGTTTGCTATTCTGATAGTATTTTTTTGAAAAAAAATCGAAGAAAACACTAATTTTAGAACTTCAGCAGACGACAATTTAGCAGACGACAAATTTCCCAGCATGCAATGGGTTAAGACAAGTTTTTTCAGAGCTATGCTGATATTTGTGTTCACAGGAAGCAGATGATAGATGAAGACAAGAGGGAGCTGTTGAGGTACCAGGAGATGTATCTGCCAGATGGAGACCTGTACTCAGAGGGAGGGGGCAGACAACGAAGGTTTAGGTGGAATAACCTTGGTAAGAAAAGGGGAGGACTGGTTTAATTCTTGGTTATACTTGTATTTTCATCGCTTACCTCTAAAACATTGCTTATTGGATGTATGAGTTTAATCCTCAAAATGTACGTTTGAAAATAATTTAAAATCATTGCACTGAGTTTTCAACTTGATCAATACAAAAACACAAAGTATTGAAAGTAATTGTTGTGGATATAAATGTATGTGGCATTATTTCCATGTTTTGGGATGAAATCTGTTATTTATAGGTGCATGCAAATTTATTTAACTCTTGAAAACATAAATTTTAAGATCTATCTATTGAACTACTTTCTGATGTAGATGACGAATCTCAACAAGACATGTTTAATGACGGGAGCGACAACGAAGTGGAGCATGAGGAAACAGATGACTTTGCATGGCGCAAAGAGAGATTTGAGCGAGAGAAATTCTTGAAAGAACAGCAGGTTAGTGGTTTTTATGTGGGCGTTTTCAGCAACTTGCCAGTTAATTGCCACAGTCTGTTAAGATGTTTAATTCGTGCCAGTTGTTGTTATGTGTTGATGAGCTGTAACTATGTAAACTAGGGAGTAAAACTAGTGGTTATGCTATAAGTGTGCATTTTAAGTTTCATTATTTGCAGAATTAAAAAGAATAGGCATGTTAAGAAAGTTTAGTATATTTGGGCAAAATGTTTTCAACAATGAATAATTTACACTATTTGAAAATTTGCTTCTGAAAAGAAAGAATAAATAGTTTGACTTTGGGTACTTTCATGCATCTGGATGGTTTCTTGTTTACAGAAATGAGTGCTTATAAAATAGATGGGAAAAAAACTTATCTAAAACCATCAAATACTCGGCAATTAACCCTTTACCGCGTAGATATGTATTTTCACGCATGTTAAGTCCTTCAGAAAATATATTTAATGAAAGACCTTTCTTACTAGATTCAAGTTGTTAAGGCTTCATCTCCAAACCTTAGATACTGATGAGCAGCAAACAGCATAAAACCTGAACAGACTGTGAGTTACTCGCAGGCTGTTCTGGTTTTATGCTGTTTGCACATAGCCATTTTCATTTTGATTTTGATTGGTAAAGGGTAAAAGCAGAATTTTGAAAAATAATATAAACTTCAATATTTGCACAGGATTGTTCGTATTGCATTTTCTTTACCTTTAGGAACAAGAGAGGTTGGGTGAAGGGGGAGACAAGAGTCAGTTTATGAAGCTGGGAAAGGTCTTTCTGAAAAAGCAAGGTTTGTTGCATTGTGGCCAGTTGTCTTTTTGATGTGACTTGCCATGGTTTTAAATGAGTTCTCTTATATTTGTAAAGAAACCTTGTTCCCATGGTATCCAACACTTCAATTTTATTTTATTTGCAATTAGTATAATAATGTTTGCCAAAAAATTATTAGGTATTCTGTTTGGTAACTTCTATAAAGTCAATTCCGTTGTTATCTCAACACTTTACTGAAATTTGTTTAAGTTTGACTTTGAAAATGTATATGATATCACAGATTCCAAGGGTGGAGAGAAGACTGAGAATAAAGTGTCATCCTCTGGACCAGAAACCCCTGGGTTTCCTGCATCCTTCATGAAACTATCTGTATGTATAGAAGGCACCAAATTGTGGAGAGGCCTTTGTTTTTCTGTTATGTCATTAAAGTGTAAATATGGGTTTTCTGTAACTAATGAACATGTAAGCATGAAAATCATCTGATTATTGCAACAATTTTTTTTTAATGAATCGTAATACCCTTACAATGATTTTCCATTTAAGTCTTTGTTTAATAGGTAATCAAGGTAACCATGATATTTTGGTTTCTTATTTTAAACTCATTATGTCAATACTGTAGGTTTTTTAGAGAAAATTATGTTGTTTTAAGACTTGACTGCAGGACAATGTAACCAGAATATAATTGGGATGAGTATTTATACTTCTGAACTAATCTTCGCATGAATTTCAACAAAGGCTTAACACAATGGTGAAGAAGACTATATTTGGCCTCCTATCATTAATAAAAAAACACTGTCACAGTGTACTATAGTTAAGTATGCAAACTGCATATTGTCGGTATCCATATTGTTGGTATTATTGCATGTCATGATGTATTGTTTTATTGATAACTTTGTTTGTCTAAACAAAAAATTGTTCAAATATATTGTCTTTAACCCTATCAGCGCGGGAACCGAATTTTGAAGGCCTTTGCAAACAGTTTGGATCCAGATGAGACGCCACAGAACGTGGCGTCTCATCAGGATCCAAACTGTTTGCTATTCTGATAGTATTCTTTAAAAAAAAATCGAAATAAATGTTAATTTTAGAAATTCAGCAGACTACCTTATAGCAGACGACAAATTTCCCAGCATGCAAAGGGTTAAAGCATATCCTTATATATGCTAAAACATAACTGGAAAATTTTAATTAAAAGCACTGAATATCGGTAGAAACTTGTTTGTGCTAAACAATTTTGTTTTAAAAATCAGTGTGCTTTTTCTAAACAACATTGTGTGAGACCTTGGAAATCAATATTTGGTAGTAATATTTTAAGTAAGATACGATTTCCTCTTATTCAAATACACTTCTCTATTCTCTAGAGAGGCAGAAATTTACATCATGAACCATGCTTCTTACATCATTTGTGCTTCTACTTACATGATTATCACTCTAGCAGCAGAAGCGAGGGTCCTTTCTGGCTCGAAGCAAGGAAGCTCTCGCCAAAATTGCCGAGATGACCAAACCTGTGGTGAACCCATCAGCAGGGGCAAAAACTTCAGGGAAATTTACATTCAATGTTATCTCCCCTGATAAGGAAAGAGAGGAGGTTTGTATATAATAAACCAGAACTTTTTATAAATTAATATAGATATACCGTTGTTGGGATAATTGGTAAATTTGAGGCTATTTTGTGGAAACTCTGATATTGAATCCATCTTGTCTTTGCATTGTTTATGTTGATCATGTATTTTAAGTATTTGGTTAAAATATCTTGTGATCTGGAAAGTCAACACAGTGAGTGAAAAACATAATCGTTTAATCAGAAAACTGTATATGATGATTTCATATAATAGTTGTGAAAACCTGCATTCGCTTCCCTAAAGCCAATTTCACTATGAACGCCCAGGTTGCAGTGAAAACCAAGCAGAGGAAAGCACATGTACCCAGCCAGAAGTCCCTACAGATCCAACTGGAGAAGCAGCCAGCAAAACGACAGAAACTCGATACTCAGTCCTCGTTCACTCAGTCTAGTATATTTCATCATCTGTAGAAGGGCTGTTCAGTCTCTGTGTGAAGTTTTGTTTCAGCATATTATTCTTATTGGAAAATGTGTCTTATGTCATATGGGGCCAGTGTATCTCCAGACCAGCTGTCGCATCCGCACAGTATGAGCTAAGCTGGCCACATATGGCATAAGGCCCATTTTCTTATGACGCTGCTCATTTGACTTTTTAAAGAAAAGTATGTGATAAATTTAAGTATAAAAAATTAGTAGGAACATTGATCAGGTCTAAATTAATCAGTAACTTCTTTGTTCCCTACTTAACATTGAGACCGAATTCTTATATAATTGTTCTTGAATACATTGTGTAAAAATAAACACATTTTCGGAATTAGTTGCTTAAAACTTAGTCAGTTAATTTTAGCTTAATGCCATTTATTGATGGATGAAGATATTAATTTAAAAGATGACTTTTGGACTTGGAAGTTTTTATGTGCCAAACAACAAATTATGTTGCTGTTGTTTTTACAGATTAAAGGTGCAATTAGACATTGGCTTGTGTTTGTTATCCCCTGCCATAGGCGGAGGGATATTGTTTTTGCGTTGTCCGTCTTTCCGTCCGTCCGGCACTTTTGTGTCCGGAGCCATATCTTGGAAGTGCTTTGGCGGATTTCAATGAAACTTGGTATGAGTATATATATATATAAATAAGAGGATGATGCACACCTAATGACATTGTACAACATCTGTTAATAACAGAGTTATGGCCCTTTGTATCTTGGAAAAATGCTTTTTTTGTGTCCGGAGCAATGTCTTGGAAGTGCTTTGGCGGATTTCATTGAAACTTGGTATGAGTATATTTATAGATAAGAGGATGATGCACACCAAATGGCATTGTACACCATTGGATAATCAATGAGTTATGGCCCTTTGTATCTTGAAAAAATGTTTTTTTGAGTGTCAAATATAACACTTTTGTGTCCAGAAGCATATTGGCAGGGGATATCAATTCAACGAATTTGCTTGTTTTCTGTATATTTGTCAGATAATTTTTAAGCAATACAATACATACTTTTATCAACATTAATGTGTTTAAATGAAATATTTCCTTTTTTAAATGTGTTCTATTTTTTTTAATGAATAAACTGCTACCTGGACTGACAGTTGATGAATATGTATGTTAAATATTGGCGAGTGGTGTGTATTTATTGAATTGATTTGGTCATTGTACATAAATAGTCCTGTGTGTTCCGTAATTAAAATTTAAGGGTGGTTTATGTGCAGTGCCATTTAAGTTGCTGTTATTTTATATTTTAGTGTAATCTCAAAAGGGTTTTGTATATTAACATTAGAGTTACATGTTTTGTTGTATCACAATGCACTCAAAATACAGAACATTAAGTAGTTAGGCTAAATTTGCAAGTGTTAGAGCATAAGCATTATTAATCATTGCCTTGAACTAAAATGGTTGTTTATAAAATGTTTGCGCCTTTAAATGTACGCTTGAAAAGTTGTAATATTGTTGTTTTGCAAAATCACAAGCTATTTTATTGCGTGTTCTTGATTTACACTTAGTTTTTTTTACAAAGTTGTGTATACATGTACATCTATATTGAAATCATGATAACCATAGTGGTGTAAATGTCCTGCTTTGTTCATTGGTTATTTTCTTGACATGAATCCATTTGTAAATTCCATCTAATATATTTACACAAATAAATCAATATTAATATTGTCACATTTCTTGGTATCTTACTTCAACACACACACATATTGCTCTTTAAACCCCATATAAATTATAGAAGTAACATGGATAGATGAAAACAAGTAGAAAGACATAAGAAATTACAAGAACTTGGCTAAGACATAAGAATTTACGAGAACTTGGCTTCTGCTTTATGTATGTAATTTTTAATTATTTCACCAAAGCGACAAGCATTGTGAGGTTTTACAATCTGATGTTGTGACTGGGATTCATGTGACCCAAATTTTAAACTGGACAAAATACTCTTGAGATTAACATTCTAACCTTGTTTAATGAAGATCGAGTCGTAAATGTTGCTTTTAGAGTGTTTACAGGGTTATTCCAAGATGATACCTGGTGACCTATCTTTATGCCCCCGAAGGAGGCCAGGGCATATAGTGATCGGTCTGTCCGTCCGTCCGTCTGTCCGTCACACTTAGCGTTTAGGTTTTGAAAAATGCCCATAACTTCTATGTCCCTTGAGATATAACCTTCATATTTGTTATGCGTGTGTATATGGACAAGGCCTTTCCATACACACAAACATTTTTACCCCTGTGACCATGAACTTTGGGTCCGCGTTTAGGTTTCGAAATCTGCGTTTAGGTTTCGAAAAATGCTCGTAACTTCTATGTCCCTTGAGATATAACCTTCATATTTTGTATGCATGTGTATATTGACAAGGCCTTTCCATATGCATAAAAAATTTACCCCTGTGACCTTGACCTCGAAAAATGCTCATAACTTCTATGTCCCTAGAGATATAACCTTCATATTTGGTATGCATGTGTATATTGACAAGGCCTTTCCATACGCATACAATTGTTTACCCCTGTGACCTTGACCTTGAACTTAGGGTCCGCGTTGAGGTTTCGAAATCTGCGTTTAGGTTTCGAAAAATGCTCATAACTTCTATGTCCCTTGAGATATAACCTTCATATTTGGTATGCATGTGTATATGGACAAGGCCTTTCCATACGCACACAAATTTTGACCCCTGTGACCTTGACCATGAACTTAGGGTCCGCGTTTAGGTTTTGAAAAATGCTCATAACTTCTATCAAAGCGTTTATATGGGGCATATGTCATCCTATGGTGACAGCTCTTGTTTTATGTATGTGACCCACAGTAAAACCCAGCTAAGATATTGTAAGTTCCTTCAAGATCAAGATTTATAAATGTAGCCTGTAGAGTTAAAACAAGGTTCGAACTGATGACATAGATTTAGTACGCACATAAATAACATTCAAACTACTTAGAAATTGTTAAAGGGCCTGTCAACCACGATTGATGAATAAAGAAAAGTTCTAAAATACTGTATTATTTTACAATTATTAGTTTGAATTGATTAAAATATCACGACTTGTATATAAAATTACTTGAAAATAGGTGTTAAGTTTTCATATTTTCAGTACATTCAGTAATAAATTTTACTGGGTATGTCTATGGGGTAACTATACCAGTTAACTATAAATAACGCAAGTAGATATCTACTTGCGTTATTTATAGTGTGTATATCTTTATGTCACCTATTTTCGCGATGTACTTTCTATTTCACATCGTGAAATTGTATTACCGAATATACGGAAAATATGAACTTTTTTCAAGTAATGTAATATACCAGTCATGATATTTTAATCAATATAATCTAATAATTGTAAAAAAATACGGTATTTTAAAACTTTTCCTTTTTCGTCAATCGCGGTTGACAGTCCCTTTAAGAACAAATAGTGACCAAGATTCCTTAAAATTGAGTCCTAAACGTAGCAGCTAGAGTGGTAACAAGGTTTTTCAAAGAAATGACCTGCTGACCTACATTTTGGAGGCATGTGGCACAGATTCGAAGTTGACCTTTATATTTCAAAGATAAACATTCTCACCAAGTTCAATCACAATTGATTCATAAATGTGGTTTTTTCTTAGGTAACTTTTTTGGCCAAGCTTTGATGTGGATACCTACTTTTTGCATGCATGTGACTTATACGCTAACTTGGCCTTGATATAGTCAATTAAACACTTAAAGTTTCATCAAGATTGATTAATACATTTTGCCTCTTGAGTGGTGACAAGGTTTTTCCAAGTTTTGACCAGGTTACCTGGTTTTAGACACACATTACACAGAACTCATGTCGCCGCAGATATTGTCATGATTAACATCCTGACCAAGTTTTATCAAGATTTAAATAGTCATAAATATCTTTAGAGTGTAAACAAGGTGTTTTTAAGGTATGATGTAGTGACCAAGTTTTTGTTCATGTGTGGTCTGGATTTGACTTGGCCAAGATAATGCCAGGAAAAATATTCTGACAAAACCTCATCAAGATTTGGTGAAAATGTGGCTTCCAGAGTTTCAACTAGCTAGAAGTTGACAACAAGGGACATCGAACATGGTACAAAGACTGACGAAAAATACTCAACATAAGCATCCTGCTATGGTGACCAAGTATATTATTGATAAGCATGATAAATTGGTACTTGCATATGGCACAAAGGTTACTAGTCGATGTCCTCTTTCAATGTCAAAATATAAGACGTGTCTTGAACACTTTGGTGAGAGAATTTATTTAGATAACATACAGTAGTATTGATTTTGTAAGACCATAAAAGGACCGTCAACAAGATTGACGAAAAAAGAAAGGTTCTAAAATACCGTATTTTTTTACAGTTATTAGTTTATATTGATTAAAATTTTGAGATGCTCAGATAAAATACTAGTCAGTTTAGCAAAGAAATTTGAAATTATCTTGCATGCAAACTTACATTTCTAATTTTTTATTAACAGTAAAGTCCAAGTGTTTTAACACTGTTTCAAATGAATTTTCCAAATGAAAAAGAATAAAACAATTGACAAAGAACAAAATCCTCAAAATGAAACTAAAAGTCTGACCAAAAACAATGTAAGTGCTCATTTCAATTGCAATATTTTTTAATATCATTTTGAAAGAGTTTTTAATAACATTACTTTTCTGCCAACAAGAAAATCTTTGGGCTTGCACACTTAGTCTTGTTTAGTTTAAACCTATTTATGATAGCTCAATTGCATCAAAAGCCTCAGGCTTATAGAAACGCTCTCAAGTCCGTTTCCTGGGCCTACAACCAGTACTTGGTGACTTTGGGGAACATCTAGTGAAAGTTCCCCCGAGTGGGGATCGAACCTGTGACCTCCGGATCTCCAGGCAGACACCTTATCCATTAACCCTTTGCATGCTGGGTAATTTTTAACCAGGTTTTCCGAAGGAAAAAACTGGTTATTAGATTGGGGAATGCGGGCGGGCTGGCTGGCTGGCTGGCTGGCGGGCGGAACAAGCTTGTCCGGGCCATAACTATGTCGTTCATTGTCAGATTTTAAAATCATTTGGCACATTTGTTCACCATCATTGGACGGTGTGTCGCGCGAAATAATTACGTCGATATCTCCAAGGTCAAGGTCACACTTTGAGTTCAAAGGTCAAAAATGGCCATAAATGAGCTTGTCCTGGCCATAACTATGTCATTCATTGTGAGATTTTAAAATCATTTGGCACATTTGTTCACCATCATGGGACGGTGTGTCGCACGAAAGAATCACGTCAATATCTCCAATGTCAAGGTCGCCACGACTAAAAATAGATTTTTTTTAAAAACAAACTTACAAAGGGGGTTTATTTTGTTTGTTCATTTCAAAAGTTCAGTTTGAGTTTTCTCCCTTTATCAGATTTTTTTCACAATGAAAACCTGGTTTTGTGACAATTTTGTCCCTTGTTCATCTGCTAAAATGTCGTCTGCTGAATTTCTAAAATTAGCATTTTCTTCGATTTTTTTCAAAGAATACTATCAGAATAGCAAACAGTTTGGATCCAGATGAGACGCCACGTTCTGTGGCGTCTCATCTGGATCCAAACTGTTTGCAAAGGCCTTCGAAATTCGGTTCCAGCACTGTAAGGGTTAAGCCATTGCGAAATTCAAGTCTTGTTTAATTCCTATGAATCATAATTGAAAAAATTCATTTAAATTTGCAGATACACATCAAGATATAAAAATAAAACATAATGACAGAACTTTAAATTAAATTTTAATTGGAAAACATAAAATCACGTAATTTATAAGTATATGTTATTTTCGATCTTTTATATCAATAAATGTCATTTGTCTTTGTAAAAGATTTGGATCTTTTATTTCCTCAAGTTCATCTGAGGTCATATTACTAGAGTCATGGATATTTGGAAGGAGTGTTGAGCGTGCCTTCTTTGGTGGGCAATACCTCTCGTTTACTGTTCTCTCCAGGGTTGGCAACGACATAGCCTTGCTAGGGCTTGGCTTTGACTGTTTGAAATTAGCCAATGATGACTCGGTTGAAAATGAAAATGGCTGTTGCTTGGCTAGCATAGAGTCATTTGTGAGTCCATTTGAGTCTTTTGTGGCACAAGGTACCCGAGTAGCAGGTTGGTTGCTGATATAAGGGAATCTTGGTGAACTATTCCTAGTGTCATATGATGGTCTTGATTGCACTGTTCTGTTTGCATGTAACAGTAATGGCTGGTACGATGGTCTTGATTGAACACTTCTGGTTGGCGGTAACTGTAATGGCTGGTTCTCAGTCAATACACCTGGTATTGTGGTGTTGTCAATGCCTCTGGCTGGTCTCCTTGAGAAAGTCATAGCGTCTTGCATGGTAGATGTGTCATTTATTGATGGTAACAAGCCATCATTGGTTTTGTTTATGTTTTTTTGCCGCTTATATTGCTGCTCATCCCGAGACGAATCAGTATCTGACCAAGTTTCATCTGTTTGACCTTTTCTCAAATTTGCTGCACCTATTGTACTCAGTCTAGGAGTGTACCTAGATATATCACAATCAGTCTGCCCAGTGCTTGAACCAGCACTGGCTTTATCTGGACACTTTCTCTCTTCACGAACAGGATAATCTTTTTCTTTATCTTCTGTGGTACATCTGTCCCACGTTTGTGTGACAGCTTTTTGTTTAGAAACATCCTGGGAAGCTTGGCACTGTCTTGCTTCAGTGTTTAAACCCAACCTTTTTTCGCCATCTGTTGTGTCTAAATCCTTTTTCGTTTCCAGATCCTTTTTATTGCACTTTTCCTTTCTGTCGTCAAATGCGATAACTTGGTCTGCAACTGTCTGTCGCGGTATAGGCTGAGGACTATGCCTTTCCTCAGTGGGTTGATGCCTTTGTCCCTCATTTGTGGCATCTCTTCTTATAGCCAAAGCTATTTCCTCTGCTTCTTGCTTTATTTTGATTTTCTCAAACATTGTCATATTTGGGGGTGGTGGTGTGGGTGGCCTGGGTGAGTGGTGGTTTTTAAAACTGTCCTGTGGGATGAAAATGATTGAGCTTTTTAAATGCTTTAAAAACATGAGTAGGATTGTTTGAACCTGGATAAAGGAAATTATATTTAACTTACGACAAATTTAAGCAGGTTTAGACTTTCAAATTAAATTTAAGTTTACATTAAGTACTTTTGTAATATATATTAGCCTTTTAAATGGTGGTTTTATTGTTTTCATAAAAATTAAATGATATATTTATACATCTGTAAGATTATCAACTTGATAAACAACTCGGGCAAGACACATTTTTTACATACCAACATTTTTTTAAACTGCGCCTGGTCGACACACTTGTGTAAACGTCGTCCAGTACTACTGAACACAACATAGTTGATTTTCCCAGAGTTTGATTCTTGGGATCCCCTAGCGCCACTTTTAGCAGGAAAGCAATTGGCTCTGGTAGCAGGACTTGGACTGTGATCTTTAAGAGCAGGGGATGCTGGTCTTGGGAAGTCCTTTGTGGCCTGCTCATTGGTCATTCTAAACTTATGTTTCTCAATCTCTTTTTTCACACCCTCTTCTCTGTGTTTCTTTAGTTGCATTTTGTTGTAAGAGATTTGTCGCTTGTTTTTAAGGTTTTCCAATGTTCCAGACTTGTATTTCTTGTTGATTGGACTGAGAGTCTTTCTTTCAATATCAATATCCTCTTCACGGAGTCTATCAATGATTTTCAACTGTGGCTTAATGTTATCTTTCATAAACTGCTCAAGTTTGATGCGGTTTTGCAACCATACCATCTGAACACTTGGTTTCATAGCAAGATTCTTCCATGCTTGGATTTGCTTAGGCTCCGATTTAACCTCATGAACACAAATGCTTAAATTAGTGTCAGTTTCACTGTTTGTTTCAGTATTTATGTCTTCAGAACTGGTGGAGTCTGTCTTACTTAATTTCTCTGGCTCAGACTCCTCTCCTGACTCACTTTCCCTTGTATCATCATCATCAGATAAATAGTCCTTGTCTGTGATATATTTTTCTGTATCTGGCTTTTCTTTGGTATTGTCTGACTTTGTAGACTCAAACTGCTCATCTTCAAATTGAATATCTTGAACAGTGATTTCATTGTCAATGTTAGGAACGTGTCTCAATTCCTGTGTAGTTTTCTTGAAAAATTTAGTTGTACGAGTGTCTTCAAAGTCATTTGTATATTGTTTTGTATGTTCTTTTCGTTTTTCAAAGTGAGTTAAAGACGTGATATTAGCAAGTGGGATATCTTTTGATTTTCTTTTGTCACAAATCTTGTTTTTACTATTATCATCTTTGTCTTCATTTTTTAATTCTGAGTAGCTTTTGGGATGTTTTCTTTGATCTTTGCTTGGCACATTTGTCTGGTTTTTATCACTAAAACGGGTATCAATCTTCGTGTCAGCCTTAGATATTAATTTTTCCTCAGACTTCTGTAGTTCTTCAAAGACTTTGTGTATTCTTGCTTGGCCCGCATATACAGCGTCTATCTTGCTAGTGGCTGCTAAAGACCTCTGGCTCTCCAGCAAAGGGACGGTCTTGTTGTCATCTGTGGTCTGTTTGTAATCCTTGGTTGTGTTGTCATCTGTGGTCTGTTTGTAATCCTTGGTTGTGTTGTCATCTGTGGTCTGTTTGTAACCCTCGGTTGTGTTGTCATATTTGGTCTGTTTGTAATTCTTGGTCTTGTTGGCATCTGTGGTCTGTATGTAATCCTTGGTTGTGCTGTCATCTGTGGTCTGTTTGTAATCCTTGGTTGTGTTGTCATCTTTGGTCTGTTTGTAATTCTTGGTCTTGTTGGCATCTGTGGTCTGTATGTAATCCTTGGTTGTGTTGTCATCTGTGGTCTGTTTGTAATCCTTGGTTGTGTTGTCATCTGTGGTCTGTTTGTTATCTTTGGTCTTGTTATCATCTTTGGTCTGTTTGTAATCCTTGGTTGTGTTGTCATCTTTGGTCTGTTTGTAATCCTTGGTTGTGTTGTCGTCTTTGGTCTGTTTGTAATCCTTGGTTATGTTGTCACCTGTGGTCTGTTTGTAATCCTTGGTTGTGTTGTCATATTTGGTCTGTTTGTAATTCTTGGTCTTGTTGGCATCTGTGGTCTGTATGTAATCCTTGGTTGTGCTGTCATCTGTGGTCTGTTTGTAATCCTTGGTTGTGTTGTCATCTTTGGGCTGTTGGTAATCCTTGGTCTTGTTGTCATCTGCATTAACTGGAATCTCTGGCACTTTATCTGGACAAGTGTTTGGTAAGCTGCTGTCCCCGGTGGACAATTCACTGTTTGATGGCTCAGAGATAAGGGTTGGTGGTATATCAACATCTTGGGATGGAGCTGAAGATTATCAATAGAACCTTACTTTAGTTTAAACATATTTTAATTAAGCCCAATTGCATGCAAAGTCTATTCCAACGCTCTTGAGTTGTCTTCCTGGGTAGAACCAGTACTTTGTGTCCATGGGAGGGATCTAAAGATCATGCACACAGCGTAGATCAAACCTGTGACCTCCCATTGGCTACCATATCAATTGTGACAACAACCATACTGTACCATATGCAAACAAACTAGAGCTTTATAGAAATATGACTAAAATTCCAGCACAGCATTTTTCACAGACTTGGCAGCCATGTCCATGACAATAATTAAGGGCAATTAGCTCAGAATCAGTGATTGACTGGGGGAAAAGTGTGTCTTGCACATCTATACTTCATGTTGATGACATATTTAAAGTTTGAATTGAATCACTCAAGAAATGTAGTTCACACATCAAATTTATAAAATTTGCAGCCATGGTCATGGCCAAGTTCAAGGGCACATAACCCAGGAATAAGTAAATCACTGCTTGTGTAAATTGTGTCTCAAAGCAAGATTATACGATTTTTATGTGTTAAATTGTAATATATTGATAAAAATATGTTACAATAACACAAAATATGCAAGAAAAATTATAAATTGAAGATGAATTTCATAAAATGAAGCAAAGACAAATTAGCGCCACGAGCCGATTGGGACGAAGATATTTCGTACATATTTTCTTACAATAACCGAAGCATTTGTCTTTTTATTAGGATCGGAGTTAGTGTTCGTGTGTCATATGAATAGATATCATGCAGAAATTTAAAATAAACCGTTAATTTAAATTTAGATTCACATCGTACATGCATGATATACATGCTGGCGAATTCGACTGTACAGATATTTTTGATTTCAGAATTAAATATCTGGCTTATTTCGCATTTTTTGACACATGTTCTTCTTAACTTTTATTTTGATTTATATTGAAATATATGTATTAGAAGATTTTTACACATTTTATATAAATTCATAAATATTTGACAAAATCGTATAATCTCCCTTTAAACCCCCAAACTTCGCTGTGATGACATTTTTTAACTTTCAATTCTACAATTCACAAAAAAATTAAAAAGAGCATTAACTTGAGTATCTAATGTTAAATCTATGTTACCATACCACAGCTATTATTAGAATGATTTTAAGAAAACATTTTGTTGATTTTGAGTGTTTACAGGGCTTTAAAATTTTATTACTAAAACTTGTCAAAGTGGTGACAAATATCCCCCCCCCCCCTCCCCCCCCAAAAAAATTGAAGCAATTGGTCATTTTTATCCCCCTGGATATTTTTTAGTTTCAACTCTATATAGTTTCATGTTGATAGCTCATATAGCTTCTGAGATATGGCCCTGAAAATTTTGTGACAGATGGAAGGAGAACGCCAATTTCTATATCCCTCCGCCTTTGGAGCGGGATAAAAAGGGGCATATCTTTTTTGTTATTTGAACATGCTCATCAAAAGCAACAATGCATGCAAGATTTAATGTTATGCATAAAAAAATGTAGTAGAACTCAGTGCACATAAGTTTGTGTCTGTGGACCTACAGAAAGCATGACATCCATCATGATTCCAGTATACCTCTCTTTAGGTCACAAGGGGGAGGGAGGCTATAATAACATAGGGTAACATTATAAACAAATTGTAACAGTATGATGATGTAGACTTATCTTCTTTAAACAAATAAATGATGACCAGAATGCATTTTACCTAGCTTAATTATCTCTTGATATCTCTGTTTAATTGTCATGTAACCAATAATACCTATACATAAGGCCAGTTTAGGTCACAACAAATTAATATGATGTTCAGCAGAATGTGGGCCACACAAAAAATAAAACGGGCAAGCTGAATAAAAGAAAAATATTGATATTCAATTTTTGATATCAGATACAAGCAAAAAGCACATAATAAAAAATACATGACCACATTTATTGAACATTTTTATCTAAAGAATTCAAAGCGCTCTATATATTGCTAAAAGTTTCCTTTTTTAGGCTTTTGGTATAATCGGATCCACTTAATACCTGACTTTTGTTAGTAAATGTTACTATTAGTAAGTACCCTTTACTTGTGTTAATGTTTGTTTCTATTGTCACTCATAGAGAAAAATAAGGGAAGAGTATGCTCAACCACTTTTGTCATTCTGACCTTTACAACAGGATGCCCATCTTTAAAAATGTTAACCGACCAACCACAGGAAGTATCTTAACAGTAATTTGGGGTATTAGTACATTTTTTATGATCATTTTTATGCAATGTATGCAGTTTTTTTTGCTCCTTACTGCCTTGTTTATATATTTAACACATTGGTTGACATTTCATAGTCAGAAGCAGTGGCCCCTGAGAGAAATAATCTTGCACAATATTTCTAACAGCTGCTTAAGAGCAACTAAAAGGAAAGGAAATTTTCCTCTAAGAAAGGACCAGACAGCCTAACACTTCTGTTTTTGTACCATTAACTGTTTAACAAAAAAATATACAATAAAAATAAAGTCTATGGTGCAAAATATTATTATTTAACATATAAATTACTTTTGTTTTACGATTTAATTAATTTATTTATTTATTATAATTGATCTCAACTCAAGGACGATACTGTTTGTTTATATAATGTAAATTTCATGTAATGCTCAACTGTATATTTGTTATATGTATGTTGTTATATTATGTCGGTCAATAGCAATACATCGCTAATGTTATACTTGTTATGTACAAACCGACTTGAAATAAAATTTGTATTTGTATTTGTATTTTGTATTTGATTTTCAGGTGTCCCAAATCCAACAAACAGCTAATGAATTTGTTAAGGCCTAGTGAACCATTCAAAATTTACAAAGTATAAATCCAAAAGAGAAAAGACAAGATATTAAACTTCCATTTTATAAAAGAAAATCATCTAAGATCTAAAACAATATAAGGTAATATTCAAATAGGGGCTGTCCATTAAGTATGTCACGCTCCAGGCGGGGGGGATGGGGTGTAAGAAAGTGTGACAAGGGGGGGGGGGGGGGGGGGGTAGGGTTAGGCTATGATTGATGTCATACATTATTTATATATTTAAATTTGAATGCTATATTTTGAAATAACTTTTTTAGTAGAATTGAATAGCCTTTTAAAAAAGTGAAACATTTGAATTAATTTTATGTTGAATTAGCATGAAATGCGTATCTCCTGAAATTATAGTTTACGATTCCTCTCGCTAGGAGGTCAATACAAAAAAATGTTTAAAAGTTTGACTTAATGTAGGGGGGGGGTTTCCAAGTTTCACGACAGTTTGTGACAGCGGGGAAGGGTTCAAAATGGTAGAAACTAGTGTGACCTACTTTATGGACGGACCCATAAAGAAATAAAGATATATTGAACTGGTCTGATAAAACTTTAACATTAATTTTTGTTTAACTCGTATAGATAAAATATTAAGTTGTCATTGACAGCTAGACTATCAATTGTATCAAACCCTGACAACAAGACATTAAATAATAACAAACAACAGGTTAACATTTGCAACCAAGCAAGTCAGAAACAGGTTAGTAGTAACTTTAAACAAAACTTACATAATCTCTCCACTTATGATCATCTACAATAAACAGAATCTTTTTCTTTTTATTTCAATTAATTAATCAACAGCAATCTTAACAACAACAAACACAGTTAATAGATCATTATGCAGTGTCTATAATGAACTTCTTTATGCACTGAGAAACAGTATTATCCCTCTGAGTGTCAGGCTGACACAAGAGATCTTCAATATTTATTAATTATCAATGCCCCAAAAGGGAGGCTAATAGCAAGTCTGAGCTCTAAGGGAGGCTAATAGCAAGTCTGAGCTCTAAGGGAGGCTAATAGCAAGTCTGAGCTCTAAGGGAGGCTAATAGCAAGTCTGAGCTCTAAGGGAGGCTTATAGCAAGTCTGAGCTCTAAGGGAGGCTAATAGCAAGTCTGAGCTCTAAGAATAGCAAGTCTGAGCTCTAAGGGAGGCTAATAGCAAGTCTGAGCTCAAAGGGAGGCTAATAGCAAGTCTGAGCTCTTAGCTCTGAGTTGGCCTCTGAAACTTTCTTCTCTTTTTTTGTGGACTAAGAGTAACAAAATACCTCCCTAACCTGCACCTTATATAGAGTCATCAAAATTAGCAGTTTAACTAAGCAAACCAATATATTATAACTTAATACCGAAACATTAGTACAAGCCCTCTTATGTAAACAAAGAATGAGCAAGTCTGATTCAAAATTTACCAATATTCTTATGCTTATTCTTATACATGATAATAATACTGACAAAATGTAAGGACACTCATCTGATAAAATTTTTAAACAATCATACATTTCAGAATCTGCAAAAATAACTTTACAGTGACACATTGCTTTTTTCCTCCCCTTTTTGCAATATTGTGCCCAAATAACTCAGTATCCAGCAGGAAAAAGACTGTCGGTCAAAAGCTAATCATAGCTTATGTTATAATGTTGACCCCAGCTTTGTTCATATTTTGTGTTTGTGTTGGTTTGTATTGTGCTGTATTGTGCTGTTTTGTACTGTTTGGGCAATCGGTCACTTGCCTTAAATAAAGGACCAACTACCGGTAATTGTTTTTAATGAAAATTCAATACTGCTCCAGCAGCTGGAGTTTTACTTCTTTATATTGTATATCATACCGACAATAAATAAATATTGATTTGATTTGAGACCGTAAAGGACCCATATGCAGACCATATGGGAATCCCATAGGACCCTCATGCAGCCCATAATATGGGCCCCATATATTTAGGTTGCTTGGTAGCTTAGTACCTGTTATATGAGACAATAGAATTATGGTACTTAATATCTTACAACTTTGAATCATTATGTATTATAAGAATATGAACAATGAAATCAGATGCTTGGTGTTTAGTGTAATGTGAAAAAACTGAGCTCAAGCCGGGGATTGAACCCACGACCTCCAGAGTGGTAGTCAGACACTTAAACCACGTTGCTAAAGAGCGGATGGGTTACTTTGTAAACAAAAGTTCATTATTATATGTACACGTAACAATATTAATATAGTGCGTGTGTTGACAAGTGACTTTTGGTATAATTTTTAAGCTAGTCAAACATTATAATTGCTTCGTATTACAAAATGACAAAAATAAATAAACTTAACTTCAAACATCTTTATATCTCAATTCTACCTACCTGCATGGTGTTCATTTACGGATGACGAATTCAAAGGATGTACTTTATTCTTCTTCAATGTCCATTTTCCCGTAGAAGAAGTCCGGATTGATCGACTTCCACAGCACTTATTCCCCATTTTATCAAAGCATGCTTAAATAAATGCAATTTTAAATAGTGCGCTTTCACTCCCGCTCCTGTAACTTCATCAGGCAGTTGCTAAGTGATGTCATGGAAATAGTCACGTGACATATTCAGTGAATTTTTTTAAAAATATTTAATGATTTTTTTTTACTTTAAACATCTTAGGAATTTCTAATTAAGATAATTAGAAATGCGTCAATTGTATTCAAAAATAAATAAGATGTAATTATGTCGTCGTATTGGTAAAATATGGTATGTGGTGTGTAACCTATAAGGTTATGGTTCAATGCATGTCAATGTCAACTTCCGGTATAATTTTAGAATTGATTGAACCTATAAATAAGCATAAATGCTCAGCTACTATTTAAAGTAAAACTTTATCGTTTACTTAATATAGTTGTATTTTCTTAACGGAACAGATGCCCGGAGAAATTATCCATCTCAATGTTGGTGGCAAAAGGTATATTTTTTGCTATTTCATCTATTATCATTGATCAGTGTTATCGCAAATTAAAATCTCCTTCCGAATCTGAGACTGATGTGAAGCTTTTCATTAAAATTCAATCATGAATCATTTCTGATATAACTAAAATGAATATCGTCGTTAAACATCTATCGGCACTAAGAAAAAAACGTTTATTTGAGCATCTGAGTCAGTGAGCGGGTGTCCGACTTAAAACGGTTGTTTGTAAGCACCAAGTGACCAACTTTCTGGTTAGCTTAGTTAGTCGCAATAATCCAACGGGCGCCTTATCCCACTCCTTGCTATTGACCCTCTGGGTTGCTGGGAGTTGCAAATGATAATGTTATTTTCATTTAAAGTCGCCGCCTGGAATTTTTCAAGGCGGCACTTTAACCTGTTATGTTTGCGTAATTAAACACAAAAAGACAATAAATATCATGTAACTTATGCTCAATAATTAATTAAAACAACTTGCATGAAAAGGTGTGCTTGCATAATAATGATAAAAATCAAAAGTCTCAAACAGTTCAACGGTTCATGAAAATGTGTATGTTTTAGTTATGGACAACACCCAGTATTCTGAATTTAAAAATACGCCATGGACTACCTCCTTTAACCTTCCCAAGCTGGATCTTTTGTTTAAGTCAACCAATGGTATATATCTATTAATTCCGGAAACTCCATAAGATAGATTGAATTTTCAATTCAAAACTTAGGCTTTATGTTTATTTCCATTTTTTGATCAAGCTGTTGTTTTGAGTAATACTCCACAAATGACACGCATATTGATGTTGATGGTAACAGGCATTGACTGTTACGACGTATGATTGATTGAACTCAATTTTATTGACATGTGTAAGACATAATGTTTTTTCATTTAAAAAAAAACGACTTACGTTATCAGGAAAAACTTTGAACTGTACTCATAAAAGCTCAAAGCATTCAGGAACAACTGAGCCTTAAGTGGACAAGTGTTTCGCTAGTGTTTTAGAAAGTTTCAGAGGTCCAGCTATAAATATCTGTAGGCAAGATGAAAATCACAAATTCTGTGACATGGAAACATTTGTATGGAGCAAAAAGTTCAAGGAAATCATGTGTGAGGCTAACGCCTCAGATATTGTGCAGTAATGACAGTCGCTTTGATGTTGCATGCATCAGGCATCGTACGACATGTTAATTGTAATATAATAAAAGAAATTATGCCTTAACTTAATTGTTCGACTTGATCTTTCAGGTTTTCTACATCCAAACAAACACTGACATGGATACCAGAGTCATTTTTTACAAGGTGAGTTAACATTTTCTTTTCCTGAAGTGATATGCTTTGACATGCTTATATATGATATATAGAAAAAATTATAGAATTTATATTTTGAGTATTATTCTATGGCCTATATTGCGCCAATGCACCTCTGTATGTTGACTAAAGATACCCCATGGGGTCAGCAACAGTGTACAAGTGTAGGAATAGCTATAAAATCTAAAACCAAAGCAACGTTCTGTGTCATTTTGAATTATTGCCTGGTCGTTTTTTACTGCTCTCACATGTCTTACAATCTCAATACATATTTTTATTAAAAAAGTGCGGCAAATAGCACTTTAGCAGTGGTACTGTCCGTTTGTGTTTTATAATTATTGCACTGAAATAGAATTTTTTCCATGGATAAATAATAATAGCAATGTCATTAGAATAGGGTTGGAGGACTTTCAATTTTGAAACAAAGAAACAACTATTTTTAGCTCACCTGATTGCTCAGGTGAGCTTTTGTGACCGGTCTTTGTCCGTCGTCCGTCTGTCCGTCCACATTTGTTCTTAAACACTCTGGAGGCCACATTTATTTCCGATCTTCATGAAACTTGGTCAGAAGCTTTGTCCCAATGAAATCTTGGTCGAGTTCGAAATTGGGTCATGCCAGGTCAAAAACTAAAACACTAGGTCAAAAAAAAGAAAAAACTTGTCAACACTGTAGAAGTCACATTTCATGCCCAATCTTCATGTAACTTTGTCAAAATGTTTGTCTTAATGATATGTTGGTTGAGTTCAAAAGTGATTCCGGTCTGTTGAAAAACATGGCCGCCAGTGGGCGGGGCAGTTTTCCTTATTCGGCTATAGAGAAACCTTGTAAACACTATAAGTCACAATTTTTGCCCAATCATCATGAAAGTTTGTCAAAACATGAGTTTTATTGATATCTCGGACGTTTTCGCATATGGTCCAGATTAGTGAAAAAACATGGCCGCCAGTGGGCGGGTCATTTTTTTCCATATGTATATAGTGAAAACATGTGAACACTTTAGAAGTCACATGTTTGGCCCAATTTTCATGAATTTTGGTCAGAACATTTGTTTCCTTGATATGAGAGTTGAGTTTGAAAATGGTTCCGGTCAGTTGAATAACATGGCTGCCGGGGGGGGGGGGGCAGTTTTCCTTATTTGGCTATTGAGAAACCTTGTAAACACTCTAGAAGTCACCATTTTTACCCAATCATCATGAAAGTTGGTCAAAACATTGGTTTTATTGATATCTCGTACGAGTTAGAAAATGGTCCTGATCGGTGAAATACATGGCCGCCAGTGGGCGGGGCATTTTTCTCTATATGTATATAATGAAAACATGTGAACACTCTAGAAGTCATATTTTTGGCCCAATGTTCATGAAATTTGGTCAAAACATTTGTTTCCTTGATATAAGAGTTGATTTCGAAAATGGTTCCGGTCAGTTGAATAACATGGCTGCCGAGGGGGGCGGGGCAGTTTTCCTCATTTGGCTAAAGAGAAACCTTGTAAACACTCTAGAAGTCACAATTTTTGCCCAATCATCATGAAAATTGGTCAAAACATTCGTTTTATTGATATCTCGGACGAGTTCGAAAATGGTCCAGATCAGTGAAAAAACATGGCCGCCAGTGGGCGGGGCATTTTTCTCTATATGTATATAGTGAAAACGTAAACACTCTAGAAATCACATTTTTGCCCCAATTTTCATGAAATTTGGTCAGAACATTTGTTTCCTTGATATGAGAGTTGAGTTCGAATATGGTTCCGGTCAGTTGAATAACATGGCTGCCAGGGGGGCAGTTTTCCTAATTTGGCTATAGAGAAACCTTGTAAACACTCTAGAAGTCACAATTTTTGCTCAATCATCATGAAAGTTGGTCAAAACATTGATTTTATTTATATCTCAGACGAGTTAGAAAATGGTCCAAATCGGTGAAAAAACATGGCCGCAAGTGGGCGGGGCATTTTTCTCTATATGTATATTGTGACCACGTGCACACTCTAGAAGTCACATTTTTGGCCCAATTTTCATGAAATTTGGTCAGAACATTAATCGAGGGGTGAATGGAAGACTGTTGTTACTCATATTAAATAAAGAAGGAGATACTGCAGTTTTCCGTTCAGCCCTCGATTTGTTTCCTTGATATGAGGGTTGAGTTCGAAAATGGTTCCGGTCTGTTCAATAACATGGCTGCTGGGGGGGAGGGGAAGTTTTCCTTATTTGGCTTTAGAGAAACCTTGTAAACACTCTAGAAGCCACAATTTTTGTCCAATCATCATAAAAGTTGGTCAAAACATTGGTTTTATTGATATCTCGGAAGAGTTCGAAAATGGTCCAGATTGGTGAAAAAACATGGCCGCCAGTGGGCGGGGCATTTTTCTCTATATGTATATAGTGAAAACGTGAACACTCTAGAATTCACATTTTTGGCCCAATTTTCATGAAGTTTGGTCAAAACATTTGTTTCCTTGATATGAGAGTTGAGTTTGAAAATGGTTCCAGTCATTTGAATAACATGGCTGCAGGTAGGGGGGGGGGGGGGGCAGTTTTCTCATATTTATATACATTGTAGTAAAAAAAGCTTGTGAACACTCTAGAAGTCACATTTTTTGCCCAATCATCATGAACTTGGTGAAAAGATTGGTTTTATATATATCACATAATTAATGCCATAATTATTGCCTTTAGATTGTCCAAATTTTCATTATATTATACAAAATCTTTGTAAACACTCTAGAGGTCACAATTTTGTTTCAGATTTTATGAATCTTGGTCATAATATCTATTTTTGTAAGCAAAAGTTGATGTTTGGTAAGGGGGTCAACTCAAAATATAGGTCACCAGGTCAAATCTTACAAAAACAAAATCACTCCATATGCCAGAGTTTTGGTTCAATAATGATGAAACTTGACCAGGATGTTTGTCTGGACAATATCTAGGTCAAGTTTGACGTTTGGTAAAGATTGAATGAACCGACTCCTCTCAGATGAGCGAACTAGGGCCATCTTGGCTCTATTGTTACTATTGCTACATACTTAGCGTTCAAAGGAAAGAAAATGCAAAAATTCAGCTTTGACGCGCTATTCTCAGGCATAAATGTGTAAGTTTATGTTTATGTTGGAGTGGGCAACAATAATCTAATCTCTTTTTCATTTGCTGGAGATTTTTTTGCAATATGTTAAAGGGGTTACGGTGTACACTTATGAATTTGATACATTTTGTTTTTCAGAATTTATAGTTAAATCTTACAAGTAAGTGTTAAATAGTTGTTTCTTGGTTTTTAAATGAAAGTCCAACACTATTTTTTGTGAAATTGCAGTATCATTTTTGTCCTCATGAAATTCCTAAGATACTTTATCCCAAGAAGGTCAAAAAAGAGCATTGCATGCAGTTTCACTGACCTTACATGTACCTACAAGTTATTGCATAAAATTTAAGAAACAGTGCCTAAATGCAGGTTTTCATCTTTGCTGATTGATCATTCAATTTTCATCAAATGCTTTTTTGTGTTGCATTGCAATGAATTTATATAGCTTTAATGTATACAAGTGTTCTTTGCTTTCAGTTTGCTAAGTGGAAGAATATCAAGCCTCAAAGATGACAAAGGAGCTGTATGTTCCATACTGTATTTTGCAACTTGTAATTGTTTAACACATCTTCACAATAAAGTTGATAAGAAGCACTGTACCAGTACATTCCATTTTCTGTATTCATCATTATTAAGAGAAAGATCTATGATCATAAAAGGTCTATGCTGCTTAAAAATTAGTAAATAAATTAACCCTTAAAGCGCTGGAGCCGAATTTTAAAGGCCTTTGCAAACAGTTTGGATCCAGATGAGACGCCACAAAACGTGGCGTCTCATCTGGATCCAAACTGTTTGCTATTCTGATAGTATTCTTTGAAAAAAAATGAAGAAAATGCTTATTTTAGAAATTCAGCAGACGACATTTTAGCAGAAGACAAATTACCCAGCATGCAAAGGGTTAATAAGTGGAATATGGAGCCTTGCAAGTGACATTATCTTATAATTTGATGCTGCCAGGAAATGTATAAGTTTAACACTTGTAAACAAGTTTTAAGGCAATTCTAGTCCTGTTGACAAAATATATTGAATTACAACAGATTTCACGTTTTTTGTGTTCATCGACCAAGAGGGGCAGGAGAGGGGCAATCAAAAAGGAGCAGGGTTCAGCAGTATGCCATTTCACTCTAGATATTTCGCAATTTTTCAATGTAAAACCAATTGCAAGAATCCTCCTTTGTTCATGCATTGCCTTCTTTGCTTACAGATATTTATTGACAGGGATCCTGCATTATTTTCGGTCATCTTGAATTTTCTTCGCACAAAAGAAGTTGACCTTAAGTAAGTTGTTTTATAAACAAATGCTCCAATTTGAGCCCTTATTTTTGATCAGCAATATCCTTTTTCCAAGTGAACAACATTTGAATTTTGACTTGGCAACGAGGACAATATTCATTTTCTAAAACTTTGAATTTTAAACTGTTAAAAATACAATTATTTTTATTCATTATAAAATGTGTGCAACAGTCAATCCTCAAATTACACACAAGGCATTAACTATCAAACTATTTGATGATATTTATTTGTAAATATTTGTTTCTAATTTTAACCCATTTATGCCTATCGTCTAGAAAAAAGCCTTGGAAAACAGCGTGGACCCTGATGAGACGCCGCATCATGCGGCGTCTTATCAGGGTCTGCGCTGTTTGCTTAAAGGAATTTCTGTAAGAAATATTTTAAATATAGAAATAAATATTCTATACGTCCCTTATTTTGGAAATTGACTGATCCAATTTAGAAGGATGGGAGAGTCCAATAGGCATAAATGGGTTAATATATGTTTTCAGAAATGTAAACATCGAAAGTCTCAAGCATGAAGCGGAATTTTATGGCATGAAGCCATTAGGTAAGCCAGCAGCATTTTGAAGTGTGCACCTTTGAAATGTCGCCAAAGCTGCAGAATCTGATACTATATACAATGTCTTTTATATTGATCATCCAATGGTTGGTAGGTACTATGAATTAAACAGTGAAGTATGTCTGTCTTGGATGAAGATGCATTATGTGTCTCAGCACCACATGCAAATACGTTGAATCTTAGCAGTAGAGAAAATATTAATTGATCATATACCTCATGGTGTAATAGTTTTTGTTAGTGGAAACAATAAATTTTACCACAATAAGTTATTCAGTAAAACTCTTTTGTTTTAATGATTTACTGTTTTAAAGGATCCTAGTAACTTTGTGTAAGAGGGATTTATTTTGAATTTTAAAAATAATAATAAAATGTGAGAAAAGGGAGAAAGTCTTGAGAAAAAAAGTTAACAATATTTTTTTTGCTGTTTAGATTGAATGAAAGCCTTAACACTAAGCAAACAACCCAGATCAGTTTAATTTAATTCATAATAATAGAAGATCAAATATTTCTTTATTCAGGCTGTTGGACATTTCACTTGTATTCTAAGATTGCATAATAATTAAGCCTTATGGATGAAAATAGTGTAAACTCAGGGTTGAAGTCATCCGACAGTTCAAGATGTTGATACCTGCGTTCATCCTCTCACACCTTTGAGAGACCATTAGACAATTTCTTAAATCAATAGGTCTATTATTGTGTTTTCAAATGTTCTAAAATAAGAAAAAAGTATTATTTTATGTTAATTTTGTAAGTAGAAACCTTGGAGATTTTACAGAGAAATTATGATCTAAATTTTAGTTAAAATGTCCCTCTAGTGCTTTTAAAAATGTTCATCGATACAAAGGCATTTAATTTTTTGGCATAATTTTCAGACAGTGAATATAAGATGAGACTGTATGAGTCGTATTCTGAGAAAACTGGGCATAATGCATGTGCGTAAAGTGTCGTCCCAGATTAGCCTGTGCAGTCTGCACAGGCTAATCAGGGACGAAACTTTCCGCTTTAATTGGATTTTTGCTAAGAAGAGAATTCATTTAAACAAAAAATGTTATAAAAGCAGAAAGTGACGTCCCCGATTAGCCTGTGCAGACTGCATAGGCTTATCTGGGACGACACTTTACGCACACGCATGATGCCCAGTTTTCTCAGGAAGCGACTGGTTTGTTTTAGTTCAGAAGTTAAGCCTGTGTGAGGAGCTAGAGGCAGCCTCGTGTGGTGACGTCCTCTTCCACGGCTGTCTGGGGCCGCCATGTATGTTTGAGTCTCAATCTGGGGAAACTGGGCTAAATGCATGTGTTAAAAGTTTGGTCCCAGAGTAGCCTGTGCAGTCCGCACTTTCAGTGTACACTGGATTTTGTTTTAGAAGAGGTTTATTATGTCCCCCACTATAGTAGTGGGGGACATATTGTTTTTGCCCTGTCTGTCTGTTGGTCTGTCTGTTGGTCTGTTTGCGCCAACTTTAACATTTTGCAATAACTTTTGCTATATTGAAGATAGCAACTTCATATTTGGCATGCATGTGTACCTCATGAAGCTGCACATTTTGAGTGGTGAAAGGTCAAGGTCATTCTTCAAGGTCAAAGGTCAAATATATGTGGCCAAAATCGCTTATTTTATGAATACTTTTGCAATATTGAAGATAGCAACTTGATATTTGGCATGCATGTGTATCTCATGGAGCTGCACATTTTGAGTGGTGAAAGGTCAAGGTCATCCTTCAAGGTCAGAGGTCAAATATATGTGGCCCAAATCGCTTTTTTTATAAATACTTTTGCAATATTGAAGATAGCAACTTGATATTTGGCATGCATGTGCATCTCATGGAGCTGCACATTTTAAGTGGTGAAAGGTCAAGATCAAGGTCATCCTTCAAGGTCAGAGGTCAAATATATGTGGCCCAAATCGCTTATTTTATGAATACTTTTGCAATATTGAAGATAGCAACTTGATATTTGGCATGCATGTGTATCTCATGGAGCTGCACATTTTGAGTGGTGAAAGGTCAAGGTCAAGGTCATCCTTCACAAGGTCAAGGTCATCCTACAAGGTCAAACATCATATAGGGGGACATAGTGTTTCACAAACACATCTTGTTTTTATAAATAAAATAAGATTTCAGTGGAAAGTGTTGTCCCTGATAAGTCTGTGCTGACTTCTCTAGGATGACTTTTTGCACATGCATTAAGCCCAAAAGTGCTTGTATGGTTACGTTTTTTTCCTTTAGTTTCTCTTTAGTGAAAAAATTGCTTGCCCCATATTATGCCTGTAAATGTGTATTTTGTTCTGTTTGAACATTACAATTCATTATCATACTGAACAAATCTTTTCATAGAAGTTACATCATAAATAAACATAGTACATGTTGTATAAACAAATAAGAAAAAAATACTGTGGTATATATTTTAAATGATGAGTAAAACTTTAAATGAATACCAATACATTTCAGTATTTCTATTCACTCTTTGCTTTATCCCATGCAATTTGTCTTGCCTTTATACCCTTCTTCTCGTGCCTTCTGTTTTAAAATTGCCACACAACTCTGCTTACATGTAGCGTTATTGCAGGTTTTCACTATTTCTATATGATTGCAGGTCCCCCGCTGCTCATGAGGAGCAGATCCCAGTCCACTGTGTGCCAGGAGAATCCCCACCGATCAGCCGCACAACAGAGGTCAGCCACTCACTGCTTGAAATATTGAACATTTGAATTTGCTGAACTCAGACTTAATATTTGGAAGTTGTTGATAGTTATAATTATGACATCGTACTTGAACTCTAAAAATATCATGTTATTTCATGCATATAGTTTTAGTGTTGACTATAGATTCTTATGTGAAGTAAATGGTGTCAAACTGTGGAAACTAACTATAGGATTAGGTTTACAAGCAGGATAAAGGAAATACTGTAAATTTTCCGATTGCTGTCTTTACAGAGGTCATATTGTACACTGAAACAAAGCAATGCTTGCTTCTGTTGTTAGGTATCTGGTTTTCAAAGAGTCCTGTCTACAAAGGCATTGAACAGATTAATCGTTTGGGAGAAAACAGACCTGGAGCATCTGTTGCTTTTTATTTTGCAAAGTGTTGTTTAATATTAGTTTCGTTTTCAAGGAAGAAAACTATTACTATTTGTGTTTGGGGGTATGAACTTAAAATATTTAAACATGTCTATAGGAATGTGGCGAATTTAACAGAAGTTATTCACAGTGGTTTTTACACAACGTGCCAACTGCACATTTGCAGGCATTCCTCTGCAGAGACAACACAGAGTGGTTTCCGCCAGGAGGAGAACCACAGCTCACACATGCGCCAGGCCAGCGTTGATATATCGAGCCTGGAGCGACAGGGTTCAAGCTCCACCCTGACCCGCACTCCCTCCACACACAGTCTGTCTCGACTCACCCTGTCAGCAGAGGCGCGGTCTATCTCACGACCTGTGCCATATGAGGCTCTCACCAGTAGACTTGCTAATGCAACAAAAACTGCAGGTGACTTGAGTGTATTTGGTGAATATTTGTTCATTTCATCAAATCATCTAGTTAAATGACTTTTTTTTTTCGTTTTGCTGGTTATTGAAGATAAGCATTTTGATTGAATGAACAAACAAAAAATGACTGTGAATATTCTAATTTCTTGATGTATATAAAACATGTACCTTTGATTAACATGTTGATTTTGGTTTACTTTGATTAATCATATACAAATTTAATTAGATATCATTAAATTTAACAAAATCAAAAAATATTTTTTATTTATATATTGTATTTTTATCAAACATTACTCATAGATCAGAAGGTCCATCTACTGGTCATTATTTGTATTCTCAATAACTGGGGTAAATACTGCAGTAGGAAAGTAAGATACATGGATAACTATTTTAAATAGTGTACTGTACCGTTTTATACCTGTGCAGGCTTGCGGACTGATCCACTAAGGGTAACCATGTTACGTGGCCATCACAACTGGATAGCTGCATCTTACCCACACTTTGTTTGCTGCTACAGGTAACATAGATGTGCATTCTATTTGATCACTGGTTTAATGTTTGCCACACTTTACAAGTGTGAATGTGATGTAAAAAGGGTAAGAAAATCTGGACCTAACACGATTAGTTGTTTAAGTCAGATGTTTTAAAGGGGCCTTTTCACAGATTTTGGCATGTTCTGAAGTTATTCATTAAATGCTTTCTATTGATAAATGTAAACATTTGATCGTAAAAGCTGCAGTAAAAAATTAAGAATAAAATTTATAAAAGGAAAAAAACTTTGCCTGGAGCAGGTGTCGAACCAGTGACCCCTGGAGTCCTGCCGAGGTCCTGAAGTAAAACGCTTTTACCCTCTCGGCTATTCTGCCGAGTATACATAAGTGACGTATTTTATACCTTATAAAGGCAATCTTCGTAGTGTCACAAAATTTAACGACAACAACAGAACTCTCCAAATTATTCAATCGTTTCACGTTGCAACGCTTTATAATTTTTAGGTTTTAAAATTGTCAAAAGATGCATATAATGGCTATATTAGACCATGGTAAATGTTCAGTTATACTGTTTCCTCACAAATATCATAACTCAAACGAAAATTTGCGAATCTGAAACAACTTTTTTCAATTTTGTCAATTTACCAAAACGTGAAAAGATCCCTTTAAATACAAAAAAAAGGGTTCACTGTCAATTCACAATTTATTGGATATAATAAAATAAAAGATCGCAGTATAGTAGATCTTCAGTGGAGGAGCGTAAAATTTCCATGAGCAGCAAGAAACAGTACCAAACTGGAGAATATCATTGTAAAATGAATACTTATTGTTTCAATTGCAAAACTATTGGTGTCAGAATTATAAGTACTTTTAGCATGCCATTGTTTATTAGCCTATAAGCAAGTTTATGCATTTTGATTTCTGACTATTGAATTACTTCAGTTCCTATGAATCAGGGTTAAATGTTTGTGCGTAAAGTATTCTCCCAGATTAGCTAATTAGAGATGTAATGTTCCACTTTCCTAGGATTTCTTGTTTAACTCTTTCAGTGCTGGAACCGAATTTTGAAGGCCTTTGCAAACAGTTTGGATCCAGAAGAGACGCCACAGAACGTGGCGTCTCATCAGGATCCAAACTGTTTGCTATTCTGATAGTATTCTTTGAATTTTTTTTGGAGAAAATGCTAATTTTAGAAATTCAGCAGACAACATTTTAGCAGACGACAAATTTCCCAGCATGCAAAGGGTTAAAGGAAGTCTATTCTGTGCAAAATTTAGATTAGGCAGAAAGTATTGTCCATGATAGGTCTGGGTGGACTGCTCAGGCTAATCAGGGACAACACTTTTAGCATATGCGTTAAAACTCGTTTTCTGAGAGAGAGGCCCAATTTCTTCAATAATAGAACTTCAAACAATCTCATATTGCCCATACAGAATGAAGGACTCAACAGGCTGGCACCTGCTGTGGACCAGCGAGTACCAGGAGACCCCGATAGAGCGCATAGCAATCAATGCCAAGGTGATGTCCGCCAACCAGGACAACTCCAACAAGATGGTGGCGGCTGCTGCTGGCAGCATGGTGCGACTGTGGTCCATATCGGAGGACGGAGGGAGCAGGGAGATAGGTGGGGCTTGTCTTGTGAACTAAGGCACAATTGGCACTAATCTCGTACATATATTGATTTTGCTTTTCTGCTTTTCATATGGATGTTGTCACAGGGTTTTAAACTAACATTTTGTGTCACATGCGTCTTATACCATATGCAGTCTGTTAAACTTCAGATTAGCCTGTCATATAAAACTTAACTTCACACTGGATGATGACTGATGTTTCTCCCTTCAGGTGTGTTCAACATGCATGTGCCGGTGGACTCGCTGTTCTTCATTGGTAGTCAGCTGGTGGCACTGAGCAAACTGGGCAAGGTTGGAGTCTGGCACTCCATGACTCATAACTGGCAGGTAAGGGGGCAGTGCACCTTGTTGTTCTTTTTCTTATAGCTATTGGTCTGTAGATTTGTTCTTCTTTTCCGACTGTACAAGGTTACCCCAAAATGATAAGAGTTGTAAAACATCAATAATGCTTATTTCAAAGCTTTCATACTTTGAAATCCATTCTATTACCGTTCACCCCCTACTTTTAAGGCATAGATGATGTATTTGAACAACATCATTACATTTTACCGTACCTCTTTTACCTACTTTTGAACTTGGACTTATTCAGATATTCTTGGTTAACCCAATCAGTTAAGTGTTATCACTGCAAACGTTTTAGGGACACCTGTTTCAATAAGCCGCTGCAATATTTCAGATATTAATTTTTGTCAATACATTAATTTTGCTCTAGTTAAGTTTAAGTTTGCTGACATATATGAACTTATGCTTGTGTTTGTAGATCCAGGATGTGGTGGCTATAACTAGTTTTGACAAGGCAGGATCTTTTCTATTGCTGGGTTGTGAGAATGGTTCAGTGTACTATATAGGTGAGATTTGAAGGCCTGTTCAGTGTATTAATTAAACTATTAATCTACACGAGAAAAAACTTAACTCATTCAAATTTATTGGAAAATATTACTTTGGCTAAGTTAATTTTACAAATTAATACTTAATTATGAATTCTAAGTCATATCAATAACTACCTTCCAGATTAAATAAGATCTTACAGTGTTTTACATCTTTATTGCCTACATCTTTCACTACAAATCAGAGGATTGCGTTTTCTAGTCCTGGCCCAGCCACATAACTTGTGTGGGCATTGGTCAAGAAATCCGTTCAACGGCAATTGTTCAGTACCTCTGATTCAAGCATGGCAGTGGTCTATTACAGGCATAAATATGTGCACTTAGTACTAGTCAACCAGCTAACCTAGGAAAAGTGTGAGTTTGTAAAGTGACCACAGTGATACAACTGAAATACCAATGAAAACAACAAACAATCCAGCTAAAAGAGACAAACAAACTATTCACTATGAAGGCTTAGTAGGAATCCTCATTAACCCTTTGCATGCTGGGAAATTTGTCATCTGCTAAAATGTCGTCTGCTGAATTTCTAAAATAAGCATTTTCTTAGATTTTTTTCAAAGAATACTATCAAAATAGCAAACAGTTTGGATCCTGATGAGACGCCACGTTCTGTGACGTCTCATTAGGATCCAAACTGTTGCAAAGGCCTTCAAAATTCGGTTCCAGCGCTTAAAGGGTTAATATGTAAACTCCAAGATAGATGTATGGTATGGCTACATTATATACATGCGATTCCTTCTCTACAACTTTGGTCTACATATACCACACTTATCATATGTACATGTTTCAAGAAACGGACACGAGAGTGTTAAACTGAAACTTCCAATAAATCTTAGGCTTTTAAAGCATAAATATATCTTGATAAAATAAATCGGTATAAACTAAACATCCTACAAGGTATTACTATCCAGGCTACGGAGTGTACTCACTTTCACCGCAAAGGCAGTTACCTACCAACAATTATTTAAGAAGATGACCAGATGTATAGAATTTTGACAAAACTTGGTTAAATCCCCTATGATTGGGGATTAACCCTTAAAGCGCTGGAGCTGAATTTTAAAGGCCTTTGCAAACAGTTTGGATCCAGATGAGACGCCACAAAACGTGGCGTCTCATCAGGATCCAAACTGTTTGCTATTCTGATAGTATTCTTTGAAAAAAATCGAAGAAAATGCTAATTTTAGAAATTCTGCAGACGACATTTTAGCAGACGACAAATTTCCCAGCATGCAAAGGGTTAAACCCAGTTTTGGCAAAATCTCTTAAGTGTGTGTTGCTCCACTGCAGACATGCAGAAGTTCCCCCTGCGAATGAAGGACAATGACCTCCTGGTGACGGAGTTGTACCGTGATCCCCAGGGGGACAAGGTGACGGCCCTTAGTGTGTACCTCACACCAAAAACAAGTAAGTACCGGGGTTCCTGTTATCCAAAAGATCTTGCCACAAATTTAAGTTATGAATGAATTTTTTTGTTCTCAACAAATAGACATTCATTAGCAGTATGTGCCTATGTTTGGCAAGTAGACTTGCTCAAAAATTGCATCATAACTTAAATTTTTAGTAGTGTTTAACCCATTCATGCATAGCGTCCTGAAAAAAGGACATTGCAAACAGCGTAAACCCAGATGATGCGGCGTCTCATCTGGGTCTACGCTGTTTGCTTAAAGGAATTTCTGTAAGAATTGTTCTAAATATAGAAATAAATATACTAGACATCCCTAATTTTGGAAATACGTGGATTCAACTTAGAAGGATGGGAGAGTCCACTGGGCATAAATGGGTTTATATAATGTGATATTAAATATGGGCCGTGCTCTGTAAAAAGGGGGTTTAATGCATGTGAGTACAGTGTCATCCCAGATTAGCCTGTGTAGTCCGCATGGGATGGAACATGTGCCTTTTTTTCTCCATTAATACTGATCATGGTCGACATTTTAAAAACTCACAGCTATGATAAATAATTTTGGAGACAATTGTCAGACATTATTCAGAATGATGAGCAATATTATTTTATTGTGTGCTTAAAGGCCCAATATAAGGAATGTCTATTAAGTTTAGGGAAAATATTTTTATCTTTTATATAATATGTAATAATATATGTAATAATATAAAAATGTTAAGATCTTACGTTTTCTCTAGGGTTTAACAATCAACATTTCTTGCTAATAGTATTTTACTGAACCAGATTAATACATTTTATACTGTGTATGTTGTATAACAGACAATTCAATAGTGAAAGGGACAATATGCACTAAAAGAACATTATGTAATATTTATAAGTTGTAAAATGGCAATAGTTTCCTGTGAAATAAGGTTTTCAACAACTACTACTTCAACTGTTTCTGCTGCTTCTGCTGCTGCTGCTGATAATGACAAAATAAATGATTAAAATAATGATAATTTGTATTGTTATTATTATCACTGTAATGCCATTGATTTTTATAATGTAATTATAAATGCAACCAGTCAACATGGCAGTGATCCAATGTTCCCAGTACAGTATCAAGTGGCCCATCTATTGAGCTTGGAACATAGGGAGCACCACAGGGGGTTGCTAATACTCCATTTAGACTACTGCTGTTTTATTGTCCCCTACCGGTTTCACCGGAGGGCACTTATGGTTTGCGCTCTGTGCGTCTGTGAGTCTGTCTGTCTGTCTGTCACACTTTTCTGGATCATGCGATTACTTTAAAAGTTCTTCATATTTTTTCATGAAACTTGAAGCATGGATAGATGGCAACATGGACATTATGCATGTCATTTCATTTTGTTCCTACATCAAAAATTCTGCTTGCTATGGCAACAAATAGACTAGAAATACTGCTGAAAATGGTGGTTTTCTGGATCCTGCAGTAACTTTAAAAGTTCTTCATATTTTTTCATGAAACTTGTAACATGGATAGATGGCAATATGGACATAATGCACGACATTTCATTTTTTCTTTTGTCAAAAATTCTGGTTGCTATGGCAACAAATAAAAAATAAAAAAATCTGACAATGGTGGCATTTCTGACAATGCCGGAGCCGGTAGGGGACATATATTGCATGGCAATAGTCTGTTATTTGTGGGGGCCAATTATTGAGGGTTTATTCCAAATTTTGGATACAAACATTAATTACAGGTATTAATTATTATTCTGCATCAAATTTCATCAAATATCATAAAAATATGTGATGCATATATTTTTATGTATTTATATTGCTGAAATTGTATTCTTGTATTAAATTTGGTTTATGACAGAATATTATATGCTCAGCAATGTTTTGCTCAAAGAGGATTTAATAACATTGATTTTCATTTATCTGCTTCTAACCTTTGAGATCTCATACTCCCATAAATTTATTGCAAGTAATATATGTTCAATTTAAAGACAGTTTTAAATATGCGGAAAATTGCATTTACAAAGGGCAATCTCCCAGACTTAGTGAGAATCACACTGAAGGTAAAAGTAGTTTTAAATACAATTGTGTTGTTAAAGGGTAACTTGTTCACAGTTCCTATCTGAAGTTGGATTTTTTCTGTTGCATTGTTTTGAACAAATTGATAAAATTACTTTAATGTTGTCATAAATTATATATATAATGTGTCCACATTTTAGCAATCAAGGATAAATACAGAATCCATCAAATGTGTCTTGGGACCGATCTGTTGTGTTTTTTATTAACCCTTTACCACTCAGATACATACATGTATATTGACACATTTGTAGTCCCTCAGAGAGTGAAATTTAATTTAAGACCTTTCTTATTATGTCCCCTAATCATACTGGGGGACATATTATTTTTTGCCCTGTCTGTTTGTTGGATTGCGTCAAACTTTAACATTTGCCATAACTTTTGCAATATTGAAGATAGCAACTTCATATTTGGCATGTATCTCATGGAGCTGCACATTTTGAGTGGTTAAAGGTCAAGGTCATCCTATAAGGTCAAAGGTCAAATATATGGGTCAAAATTGCTCATTTAATATACACTTTTGCAATATTGAAGATAGCAACTTGATATTTGGCTTGCATGTGTATATCATGGAGATGCACATTTTGAGTGATGAAAGGTCAAAGGTAAAATATATGGGGTACATAGTGTTTCACAAACCCATCTTGATTTTATGTCCCCCACCACTATAGTGGGGGACATATTGTTTTTTCCCAGTCTGTTGGTTTGTTTGTTGGTTTGTTTGTTTGCCCCAACTTTAACATTTGCCATAAGTTTTGCAATATTGAAGATAGAAACTTCATATTTGGCATGCATGTGTATCTCATGGAGCTGCACATTTTGAGTGGTGAAAGGTCAAGGTTATCCTTCAAGGTCAAAAGACTAATATATGGGTCAAAATTGCTCATTAAATGTACACTTTTGCAATATTGAAGCTAGCAACTTAATATTTGGCTTGCATGTGTATCTCATGGAGCTGCATATTTTGAGTGGTGAAAGGTCAAGGTCATCCTATAAAGTCAAAGGTCATATATATGGGGACATAGTGTTTCACAAACACATCGCTTATTTCTCTTTTTTTTCAACACATTTTTTTTTGATATTGCAAACAAGTTCAAGTACAATATGAATTTTAACAATTTAAGACCTTTCTTAGTCCAAGTTTTAAAGGCTTCATTTCCAACCTTAGATACTGATGAGCAGCAAACAGCATAAAACCTTAACATACTGCGAGTAACTCGCAGCAGCCTGTTTTCACTTCTCTTCTGAGTGGGAAAGAGTTAAATACACCACATGTTTAATTATTTAAGTATTCACATATTGGTAAAATGTGTAAAAATAGTTGTTTAGTACTCAATGGAAAATAATTGTATGACATATTTAAGAAATATTTTTGAATTGATGTTGTGTGAAAATTTTATTATGTTGTTGTCAGCATCAATACATCATTTTGCCTTGATCCACAAGTATCATACTAATTTAAAATGTGGCAGCATGATGTTGTAAAACACAATTATGTGCATAACCTTGGTTGAATAGACAACAGGACATCCATTTTTTGTCCATATGAATGTCAAAAGTAATATCATGTTTAAAGTTTACCATAGCAGAACTTATCACATTTTCCCAGGTTTGAGCATACATGATTCAAAATATTCTTCAAAAATTCTCCAATCTTACCAGATTTGTTCAGTATACATTATGCAATATATGTGTCTTCATTTCTCCCCAGGTTTGAGTGGCAACTGGATAGAGATTGCTTACGGCACAAGTTCCGGTACTGTTCGGGTGATTGTTCAGCATCCGGAGACTGTGGGACACGGACCGCAGCTCTTCCAGACATTCACAGTCCACCGATCACCTGTCACCAAGGTGATGCTGTCAGAGAAGCATTTAGTTTCAGGTAAATCGGGGAGTTTTGTTGTGTACAGGTGTGTTCCATGTCAGGTAAGATGGGGTTTGTTGTTCTTAGTGTCATGTGAGTTGGGGATTGTTGTTGTTAGTGGCATGTGAATTGGGGAATTTTGTTGTCAGGTGAGTTTTGGATTTGTGTTGTGTACAGGTGTGTTAAATATTTGGTGAGTTGGGAATTGTTGTTAGTTACAGATTTGTTCCATGCTTGTAAATACATTTTTGTTTTAAGTAGTACATTTAAGGATTAATTAGTGTCACTGTTGGTTGGATTCAGTCAAAAACGGAATGTCTAACGTACTTTTGATCTTGATGTTAGTTTGAAGTCATGTTTATGATATTCAGTAAAACCATTCCTAGCCATCTCAAGGAATTAACAATTTGTCAATTAAATCTTGTTTTATTATTATTATCTCATTACCTACCGTATTGCCAATTATTTCTTTATGCAGTTTGTACAATAATGTGCATAAGAGACGTGTTACATTATACCTTTCTTTTTTGTTGATGTGGCAATTGATATATCCATTATACAAGAAAACAATGCTATTGCTTGAATCTTATATTTAAAACTTTCAAAGACCATTTCTCTGTTGCTGCAGTGTGTTCAGAGTACAACCATGTACGTACATGGAGCGTGACCCGTTTCCGGGGTATGATCTCAACTCAGCCTGGCTCCACCCCCCTCGCCTCCTTCAAAGTGATCTCCCTTGAGGAATACGACACTCACCAGAGCTACCATGCTGGCAACGACTTTGGTACGTTTATGGATTTTGGGGTGGGGATTTTCCACCCCTTCTGGATGGCACTTTTTGTCCTCATTCTGAGAGAAATAGCATTAGGCCCAAAAATAGTTGTTTCTTTCAACTAAAATTTAAAACTAATAGGGTTGGTTTTAATTTGTGTATACGAGTTTTTTTTAAACGAAACATGAGTTATTTCCTGCTAGATAATTGTGGTTCAATTATAGAAGTGTTCTAAATTTCTATACCACATTATTAATTTATACGTAAATGCATTTTTGGTTTGTAGGAAAAAAGCACTTGTTTATGCATTATGGTCGTTGACATAGGTGAAGAAAGTTATTTAGGGGAGTTATAAAACTTTACCTATCATAACCTCTATGATGACAACATAACTTTTCTCAGGGTCACAAAAATGTTAAGCCTGTTTATGTGAGGATGTCAAAGGTTAAGAGGGTTTTGTTTTGGAGTCTTTATTTTGATAATATGAGTCTCTTTCTTATAAAACTGGGCTTAATTCTTGTGCATACAGTGTTGTCACAGATTAGCCTGTGCATTTTGCACAAACTATTCGGTGACAACACTTTCCGCCTAGACTGGATTTTTGTTCAGAAAATTTCTTTAACCCTTTCAGTGCGGGAACTGAATTTTGAAGGCCTTTGCAAACAGAATGTGGCGTCTCATCAGGATCCAAACTGTTTGCTATTCTGATAATATTCTTTGAAAAAAACTGAAGAAAATGCTAATTTTAGAAATTCACCAGACATCATTTTAGCAGATGACAAATTTCCCAGCATGCAAAGGGTTAAATAAAAAATTCCATAAGAGCGAAACGTGCTGTCCCTTATGAGTCTCTGCAAAGTGCTATTCTGGGATGACACTTTTACGCTCATGCATGAAGCCCAGTTTTTCCAGAATGGGGCCCATATAACAGTATTTTGTCGTTCCTTTGCCAGGTCCTTTTGGAGAGCAAGATGACCAGCAGGTGTTTGTACAGAAGGTTGTCCCAGAGACTGATCAGCTCTTTATACGCCTCTCATCGTCTGGAAGGAGGTTTGGCTCTCTCAAACTAGCTTTGTTCTTAACCCTTTCAGTGCTGGAACCATATTTTTAAGGCCTTTGCAACCAGTTTGGATCCAGATGAGACGCCACAGTACGTGGCGTCTCATCAGGATCCAAACTGTTTGCTATTCTGATAGTTTTCTTTGAAAAGTATCAAAGAAAATGCTAATTTTAGAAATTCAGCAGACAACATTTTAGCAGACGACAAATTTCCCAGCATGCAAAGGGTTAAAAAAACAGGGCTTAATGCGTGTTAGTTAAAAGTTGTTCCAGATTAGCCTTTGCAATCTACACAGACTAATCAGACTTTCAGCTTGTATAAAAAAAATTTGTTTGAAGGATGTCATTTTTTAACGAAAATCCAGTTAAGATGGAAAGTGTCGTAGCTGACTAGCCTGTACACACTCTGCAGGTTGATCTGAGACAACTCTTTCTGCACATTCATGAACCCTTTCAGTGCTGGAACCGAATTTTGAAGGCCTTTGCAACCAGTTTGCATCCAGATGAGACCCCACAGAATGTGGCATCTGATCAGGATCCAAACTGTTTGCTATTCTGATAGTATTTTTTGAAAAAAATCAAAGAAAAGCAGACGACAAATTTCCCAGCATGCAAAGGGTTAAGTTCAGATTTCCCAGAGCAAGGTTCAAGTGCATAATGATGTGTTCTGTCGCAGTAGAGTTTACCCATGATGAGTTCTGTCGCAGTAGAGTTTACCCATGATGTGTTCTGTCGCAGTAGAGTTTACCCATGATGTGTTCTGTCGCAGTAGAGTTTACCCATGATGTGTTCTGTCGCAGTAGAGTTTACCCATGATGTGTTCTGTCGCAGTAGAGTTTACCCATGATGTGTTCTGTCGCAGTAGAGTTTACCCATGATGTGTTCTGTCGCAGTAGAGTTTGCCCATGATGTGTTCTGTCGCAGTAGAGTTTACCCATGATGTGTTCTGTCGCAGTAGAGTTTACCCATGATGTGTTCTGTCGCAGTAGAGTTTACCCATGATGTGTTCTGTCGCAGTAGAGTTTACCCATGATGTGTTCTGTCGCAGTAGAGTTTACCCATGATGTGTTCTGTCAAGGTAGAGTTTACCCATGATGTGTTCTGTCGCAGTAGAGTTTACCATGATGTGTTCTGTTGCAGTAGAGTTTACCCATGATGTGTTCTGTCGCAGTAGAGTTTACCCATGATGTGTTCTGTCGCAGTAGAGTTTACCCATGATGTGTTCTGTTGCAGTAGAGTTTACCCATGATGTGTTCTGTCGCAGTAGAGTTTACCCATGATGTGTTCTGTCGCAGTAGAGTTTACCCATCATGTGTTCTGTCGCAGTAGAGTTTACCCATGATGTGTTCTGTCGCAGTAGAGTTTACCCATGATGTGTTCTGTCGCAGTAGAGTTTACCCATGATGTGTTCTGTCGCAGTAGAGTTTACCCATGATGTGTTCTGTCGCAGTAGAGTTTACTCATGATGTGTTCTGTCGCAGTAGAGTTTACCCATGATGTGTTCTGTCGCAGTAGAGTTTACCCATGATGTGTTCTGTCGCAGTAGAGTTTACCCATGATGTGTTCTGTCGCAGTAGAGTTTACCCATGATGTGTTCTGTCGCAGTAGAGTTTACCCATGATGTGTTCTGTCGCAGTAGAGTTTACCCATGATGTGTTCTGTCACAGTAGAGTTTACCCATGATGTGTTTTGTCGCAGTAGAGTTTACCCATGATGTGTTCTGTCGCAGTAGAGTTTACCCATGATGTGTTCTGTCGCAGTAGAGTTTACCCATGATGTGTTCTGTCGCAGTAGAGTTTACCCATGATGTGTTCTGTCGCAGTAGAGTTTACCCATGATGTGTTCTGTCGCAGTAGAGTTTACCCATGATGTGTTCTGTCGCAGTAGAGTTTACCCATGATGTGTTCTGTCGCAGTAGAGTTTGCCCATGATGTGTTCTGTCGCAGTAGAGTTTACCCATGATGTGTTCTGTCGCAGTAGAGTTTACCCATGATGTGTTCTGTCGCAGTAGAGTTTACCCATGATGTGTTCTGTCGCAGTAGAGTTTACCCATGATGTGTTCTGTCGCAGTAGAGTTTACCCATGATGTGTTCTGTCGCAGTAGAGTTTACCCATGATGTGTTCTGTCGCAGTAGAGTTTACCCATGATGTGTTCTGTCGCAGTAGAGTTTACCCATGATGTGTTCTGTCACAGTAGAGTTTACCCATGATGTGTTCTGTTGCAGTAGAGTTTACCCATGATGTGTTCTGTCGCAGTAGAGTTTACCCATGATGTGTTCTGTCGCAGTAGAGTTTACCCATGATGTGTTCTGTCGCAGTAGAGTTTACCAATGATGTGTTCTGTCGCAGTAGAGTTTGCCCATGATGTGTTCTGTCGCAGTAGAGTTTACCCATGATGTGTTCTGTCGCAGTAGAGTTTACCCATGATGTGTTCTGTCGCAGTAGTGTTTACCCATGATGTGTTCTGTCGCAGAAGAGTTTACCCATGATGTGTTCTGTTGCAGTAGAGTTTACCTATGATGTGTTCTGTCGCAGTAGAGTTTACCCATGATGTGTTCTGTCGCAGTAGAGTTTACCCATGATGTGTTCTGTCGCAGTAGAGTTTACCCATGATGTGTTCTGTCGCAGTAGAGTTTACCCATGATGTGTTCTGTCGCAGTAAAGTTAACCCATGATGTGTTCTGTCGCAGTAGAGTTTACCCATGATGTGTTCTGTCGCAGTAGTGTTTACCCATGATGTGTTCTGTTGCAGTAGAGTTTACCCATGATGTGTTCTGTCGCAGTAGAGTTTACCTATGATGTGTTCTGTCGCAGTAGAGTTTACCCATGATGTGTTCTGTCGCAGTAGAGTTTACCCATGATGTGTTCTGTCGCAGTAGAGTTTGCCCATGATGTGTTCTGTCGCAGTAGAGTTTACCCATGATGTGTTCTGTCGCAGTAGAGTTTACCCATGATGTGTTCTGTCGCAGTAGTGTTTACCCATGATGTGTTCTGTCGCAGAAGAGTTTACCCATGATGTGTTCTGTTGCAGTAGAGTTTACCTATGATGTGTTCTGTCGCAGTAGAGTTTACCCATGATGTGTTCTGTCGCAGTAGAGTTTATCCATGATGTGTTCTGTCGCAGTAAAGTTTACCCATGATGTGTTCTGTCGCAGTAGAGTTTATCCATGATGTGTTCTGTCGCAGTAAAGTTAACCCATGATGTGTTCTGTCGCAGTAGAATTTACCCATGATGTGTTCTGTCGCAGTAGTGTTTACCCATGATGTGTTCTGTCGCAGAAGAGTTTACCCATGATGTGTTCTGTCGCAGTAGAGTTTACCTATGATGTGTTCTGTCGCAGTAGAGTTTACCTATGATGTGTTCTGTCGCAGTAAAGTTTACCCATGATGTGTTCTGTCGCAGTAGTGCTTACCCATGATGTGTTCTGTCGCAGTAGAGTTTACCCATGATGTGTTCTGTCGCAGTAGAGTTTACCTATGATGTGTTCTGTCGCAGTAGAGTTTACCCATGATGTGTTCTGTCGCAGTAGAGTTTACCCATGATGTGTTGTGTCGCAGTAGAGTTTACCCATGATGTGTTCTGTCCCAGTAGAGTTTACCCATTTTATCAGTTTCTGTGACCATCTAAGTTTCTGATTCTCAGCTTCTGCCAGACGATACAGTGATTGTTGTTTATAAATAAAGTGTTACAGTGTTTTAAACTGTCTTTGTTGTATAAAATGATTTAAAAAATCTTTTTGTTTAGTCCACTTAAAGTTTAAACAGAAAGGACTATATGTTAACCTGCAATTGTTATGTTAATCTGTCCATCAGCCTATCTTTCAACAAAATTGGAGCCTTTATTTTCTCAAGAAGGGAGAGTATCTTTAATAAAATATTGTATCGTGTTAAATTAACAATTGGAGGCTAATTCAAAACCTGAAGTTGTTCTATAAAGCTATTTATTACTTAAAATACGACAAAAGTTGATAACTACTGGAAAGTGTTTTTTCCCAGCAAATTTCAAAATACAAGATTGAATAGTAATTACTGTTATGTGTATGCTTTAAAGTAATACATTTTTAACTTATTAAGTAGGTCAGTGAAAACTGTTTATTTCACTATTTTAGTATAAAAATAACCAAGGGATTAGTTAAGTTCGGAATAAGTATAAAATATGCCTTTATATACGTTAAAAAAAGAAAATTCACCCAGTTTTCATAATGAAATGTCTTTGTGTACAAAGCTGTACACTGTAAATTCTATAAGTTTTCATCATGACAAGTGGTTATACTCAAAGCGATACAGAGTTAGTTCAATCAGTTTTCATCTGGGGAAAGTGGTTAAACACAAAGCCGAACTGCATAAATTCAATCAGTTTTCATCATTATGATTCCTGCAGGGTGTGTGTGATCAAGTCTGTGGACGGCACCACAATCAGCGCGTTCCGAGTGCACGAGTGTGAGGGGTCAAGCAGGATGGGGTCAAGGCCTCGCAGGTTTCTATTCACTGGTCACACTAATGGCGGCATTCAGATGTGGGACCTGACCACGGCACTTGACCTACTGAGTCCAGCTGAGGAAAGTGAGTACAGAGAAGCTATAGGAGAATTGACTTATTTTATACAATTTGGGACAGCCTTGCAGTTCACTGTTATGCCATAGGGCTCTTAGTTTGTTTTTATTTCTTAAGTAAAATTTTGTCATAATTAGAATGATATAATAGATGACCGATTATCAGTTGATTTTTCAAGGTCAGATGGTAGCACATTGATTATCTTACAAATGTATATGATTGAGAATTTAAGATCAGTTGTTGCTTCATTTTCCTTCAAGATCATCATTAAACATAATTACAACAAAATAATAGCTTTAACACAGAGGGGTGTAAGCACCCAGCTAGTGAGAAACAGTAAGTTATTTGTTTTTAACATCGGATATCTTGACAGAAATAATTCTTTTACACCATGTCACTCAGTGTGCAATGTTTACTGCAGATACAGACAGGTGTCTGGGAGGGCCGACCCCCGGTGAACTGGTGAAGCTCCTGGAACAGTGCGACATCTCCCAGTCCCAGAACTCCACCCCCTGTATCAGCCCCTCACCCTCCATTATGGCTGGATCCCTGCTCAGATACACTTCAGAGGTGAGTATGAACATTCAACATATTTGTTGAGAGATTCTGGAAATTTACAGTAGGGTTATACTTTAGGATACAGATGCTTACCTTCCTTTTGCCCATGCAAAAAAAATATATATAAATTTTACCCGTGCCTTCTCCTGTCAAACTCATACCAAATACCATTATAAAAATTGCATAATTATAATAATTTCTATTAGACATCTCTTTAACATATAGCTAAACGCATTGTTAATCAGATATTGAATGTTAAATGTCATGTGTTTCGTTCATTTAAGTATTTATTATTTGCAGACAGGTAAAATAACATTGCTGTCCTTAACATGGGATTGGTGGCATTTTTTATTACAAATAAAAATTATAGATTTTATGTATTTCTCAGTTCAGTTTTTCTTCACTACAGACTTACATGTAGTACTCATATATTTGTCTGCTGTTCCAGTGCGGATCTGGCCAGGAAAATAGGTCAGATCCGAGAGGGGAGGAGCAAGGGGCAGTAGGTGGAACAGAGCCATCCCCTCAACCTCAGGTTACATACCACCTGTAAATTAGTGGAGGTTTGCCCTGCATTTGGGCAGACATTGCTTGGCTTAAACTAACAGTGAGTTATGCATGATCTAATATTGGCCTCTATCTTAAATTGTCAGTGATTAACTATTGTCAGAGACTAATATTCTCTATGATATTATACTGTCATTATGCTAATGCATGATCTAATATTGTTCTCTATCAAATGTTATTAGTGATTGCCATGATCTTGTACTGTCTTTGTTCCAAACATGCATGCATTTATTATGTACCTGTTTAAAAATGAAGCAAAAAATACATGCCTTATTAACCCATTCATGCCTAGCGTCCTGAAAAAAGGACATTGCAAACAGCGTAGACCCAGATGAGATGCGGCGTCTCATCTGGGTCTACGCTGTTTGCTTAAAGGAATTTCTGTAAGAATTGTTCTAAATATAGAAATAAATTTACTAGACATCCCTAATTTTGGAAATAAATTGATCCAACTTAGAAGGATGGGAGAGTTTACTAGGCATGAATGGGTTAATATGTGAGGGACCAATAAACACAATCAATTCAGTATAATGTTACTGGTCATTTTAAGCTTGACTATTCACCAAGTAGTATGAACTGTGATACACACCCAAATGTCAGCAACTGAGCCTGGGTAATGCTCTGGTGAAGATTAACTAGCATCAACTCCATATGAGCTTTGCTCTATAAAAAGTGGGTTCAATACATGTGCGTGAAGTGATGTCCCAGATTTATAAAATGTGCAGTCTGCATAGGCTAATCAGGAACGACACTTTTCGCCTAAACTGAATTTTTGCTAAAAAGAGACTTTCTGTAAATGAAAAATATCATAAAAGGGGAAAGTATCATCCCTGATTAGCCTGTGCAGACTGCACAGGCTAATCTGGGATGACACTTTATGCACATGCATTTAACCCCTTTTTATCAGAGCACAGTCCATATCATTGTTTATACCACAGATTTTCATTTAAAACTTTGCTTATGTGTTTCGGGTCATTGTATGAGGTCACTGACAGAGTAACATGATTTTAGCACTTTTTGTACTAAACAAAACATGAATAAGGTAAATGTGCAACCTCTGTATATCACCATTTCTATGACAGATATTTAATTGAAACTTCACACATGTGTTTAGGGTCTTTGTGCGATGTCACTGGCCAATTTCCATAACTCTGACCTGCAATTTTGTAGAAATATGCCCCTTTTTGTACTTAAAAGATTCTGGTTTTTATTTGTGTGCAACTTATTGTGATGTCGGTTATTTCTGTATCAACTACACTAATTCAGGTATTCAATTAAAACTTATAACATGTACTCATGTCACATACCTGCAATAAATCAATATCTTTATGTCAATTACCGATAATAAATTAAATATCAATTATGTTTTAGTCGTCGTTACATATGGTCACAAACCTAGGGCTACGGCTCATACCTGCAATCTAGCAGATTCATGCACCTTTAGTACTCAACAGTTTATTTAACCCTTTGCATGCTGGGAAATTTGTCGTCTGTTAAAATGTCGTCTGCTGAATTTCTCAAAATAGCCTTTATCTTCGATTTTTTTTCAAAGAATACTTTCAGATTAGCAAACAGTTTGGATCCAGATGAGACGCCACGTTCTGTGGCGTCATCTGGATCCAAACTGTTTGCAAAGGCCTTCAAAATTCGGTTCCAGCACTAAAAGAGTTAAAGTTGTATGTGTGCACAATAAAGGTTACAGTTTCTGTTTGCTGTCAAGATATTTTGATGCAATTTGTTGTGTTGGTAGTTTTCATGCTGATCTGGCCAGGGATCGCATTTGGGACCGGTCATATCAAGGTCAAGGTCACTGTTTTAAAATGATAAAAAATATATTACTTTCAATAACTTTAGTTTTGATAAGGGTGTTATCTGGCCTGGTATTGCATTGTGGACTCCTTTGGTCAATGTTGCTGTTATTTAATATAGAAATATATTTCCAATACTTTGTTTTGAAGTTTTTTGCTGAAATTTGGTGTTCAGCTAGCGTACTTGCAGACTTACATTTAGATGTCATTTGGGGGCAGTCAGGTCAAGGTGAAGGTCACTATTTCTAAAAGTAGGAAAACAGTTTCTGCTCATTAACTCTAGTTGGAACTATTGTGTCGCAATACACCAGTTTCTCTATTCTTACACAGTTATTATTTTAAGATAACATGTGTTGCGTCGCATTTCTGAACGAGGCTGAACATGATATATTTTCCGTTGTTTTGCAAATTGCAGATAATATGGACGATTATAGACCAGTTGCTTGTTTGTGTGTACATTAAGGATTTTTAAAGGCCACGATACTGGTTACAATAATGTAAAACATATGAATACGGGCATGTTTTGAGTAAAAAAAATTGTTAAGAAATCTAAAATAAACATAATAACACCATAACAATAATTCAAGAACATACAATTTAGTACCATAAGAGTATATTTATAAATGTTTATGTTATCTCTTTACAAATACGAGTTACCAATTAACCCTTTGAGCGCTGGAACCGGATTTTGAAGGCCTTTGCAAACAGTTTGGATCCAGATGAGACGCCACAGAACGTGGTGTCTCTTCAGGATCCAAACTGTTTGCTATTCTGATAGTATTCTTTGAAAAAAAATCGCAGAAAATGCTAAATTTAGTAATTCAGCAGAAGACATTTTAGCAGACGACAAATTTCCCAGCATGCAAAGGGTTAACATCATACTAAAGGTGGTCTGAAGACTAAACATAGATAAGTGAACAAAACAAGATATACTAGTACATTAGCTGTTTAATGACCTTCATATACTGAATTTTAAAAACTCATAGTTTTATATAACTATTATTCTCAGGTATTTGTGTTTTTGTTTGTTTTATTATTCATGAACAATCAAAAGTGTAAGAGGTGTGTAGAATCAACCTTAAGACAAAACACGGTAAATAGCCAAGTACATGACACTATATACAGGTTATATTAATTATTTTTAGGTTGAATACATTTCTTTAAATTTGAATGACAATATTGAAGAATTAGTTTATGCAAATTAAAAAAACGGACATGGTGCAAATTAAGTTGTCAATGCATGTATATTGAAATCTTTTTATTATTATGAGTGATAAATATAAAGCATTTAATATCATAAATCTTTATTCTTTTTATTTTTTTAAACATTAGTTAACCTTGTTGTGGTCAAACATAATGTTTGTTATAAATATGTTGCTCCACACACTTCCATAATGTACACTCTTTATACAAAATGACAGATTTATATTTTACTGGAACTCGCTAAATTAGTTCTTCATGAATGCTCTGAGCTTTTATGGGTACATACCTACAGCTTAGCGACCCGGAGCTTCAATAGCTTTGAGTTGGATTATTGCAACTTTCCGCTATATATGTTAACCCTTTGCATGCTTGGAAATTTGTCGTCTGCTAAAATGTCGTCTGCTGAATTTCTAAAATTAGCATTTTCTTCGTTTTTTTTTCAAAGAATACTATCAGAATAGCAAACAGTTTGGATCCAGATGAGACGCCACGTTCTGTGGCGTCTCATCTGGATCCAAACTGTTTGCAAAGGCCTTCAGAATTCGGTTCCCGCACTGAAAGAGTTAAATGTTTAGCCTTTGATTTTTAACATAATTATTTAAAATGTACAGGTATTGAGAACTTTATCATTATCATTATTAAACTGGCTAATATCTATACAGTTTTTAGTTTCTGACAATCTGTTTTGACAAATGATTTTCAATTTTTACGTTACGTTACATATCTAATTAAAGCAGCAGTGAAGTATTTGACATTTAATTTCCCCAAGAAATAACTACTTATTTTACTACCATGAGAAGACTTGCAGGTATAATATATTGCTTTTAACCCTTTTTTTGCCTAGTGGACTCTCCCATCCTTCTAAATTGGATCAATTTATTTCCAAAATTAGGGATGTCTAGTATATTTTTTTCTATTCTTATAATATATTTCTTACAGAAATTCCTTTAAGCAAACAGCACAGACCCTGATGAAATGCCGCATCATGCCGTGTCTCATCTGGGTCTACGCTGTTTGTCAAAGCCATTTTTCTAGATGCTAGGCATAACATGGGTTAACAACAGGGTAAAAAAGCTCAAATGCAAAATGTGTGAGGTGGAGACAATTGTATAAAAACAAGAACTTTAATCAATAAAATGTATTTAATGTTTTGACAGGAAGTAATCAACCTTAGATGGGAAGTTTATATTTACTGCTCATTGTGTTGACAATATTGTTTTGCCGCCTAATGTTAACAAATATGAATGGTCAAAGTCAGAGTTGCGATGCCTGGCACTATAATAATTTGCATCACGCATAGCCTCGTTCAGGAAATCTGCAAGTCACGTGACTTTGCGCTTTATAAATATTGACTAATTGGGAAAAGGGTCTATTTGTGTGTAGGTAGCTTATTTACAGACCTCACTTGGAATTGCATAACTTTTAACCCTTTGCATGCTGGGAAATTTGTCGTCTGCAAAAATGTTGTCTGCTGAATTTCTAAAATTAGCATTTTCTTCGATTTTTTTTCAAAGAATACTATCAGAATAGCAAACAGTTTGGATCCTGTTTGCAAAGGCCTTCAAAATTCGGTTCCCGCACTGAAAGGGTTAAAATAATTGAATAATCTTATGGCCTTGTTTCTTTAAGCATTCTGAAAATTAAGGTTTCATTTTTCATATAGCTATATAACTGTAACATAAATTCACCACCTACCATGTGTTTGAAGTGATGATATAAGGTGACTGACAGCAAATGTTCATTACACTTTCTAAGTGTAAGAATAGTCTAGTGCACTGTCATTGTGCAAGTCTTAATTAAAATTGATATGGGCCGTGCTCTGTGAAAAGGGGGTTTAATGCATGTGCGTAAATAAAAAATATTATGATCTATAATAAAGGGAATACTTGGCTAGTCTCTACAGTGTAATTAAGTCTTCAATCCAGTGACTAACGTGCTATTTCATTTCAATTATAGACATACATGTATAGACACAGAGATAATCTGACTGTATTTTTGGTATCAAATTAAAAAGACCATATTCAGATATCAGAATGCGCATAAATTACCAGATAATTCACGATTTTAAATGAGATGTTAACTAGATGCATATTAATGAGGTCTTATTAGCATGTACATGTTCTAGATGTTCATTGTACTGTCACGTTTGTGTTCACAATTTATGAATCATTTGTTTTATTGGTTTATGAATTGTTTTGTTGTTTTTTGTTGTTGTTTTTTTCATATTAAAAGAAGGTATATAATAAAAAGAAATATTTCATGATTGTGTTGTTCTGATGGTTTGTATCTGACAAGTTGATTTTGTGAAGATGTATTCTACCATCCCTGCAGGCTTGTTAAAACATCACACTATCAGCTCATTTGATATAGCCCAATGGAACACCACAGTCATTTAATTGGCTCTATATATCTGTTGCTAACTAAGTCAATTTGCTAAGTGTATGTTAAGTGTTTTATTGATTGTATAGTGTAGTACTGAATAGGATATTGGTCACTAGTCTTAACTCTTTCAGTGCTGGAACCGAATTTTGAAGGCCTTTGCAAACAGTTTGGATCCAGATGAGACGCCACAGAGAGTGGTGTCTCATCAGGATCCAAACTGTTTGCTGTTCTGATAGCATTCTTTAAAAAAAAATTGAAGAAAATGCTAATTTTAGAAATTCAGCAGTCGACATTTTAGCTGACGACAAATTTCTCAGCATGCAAAGGGTTAAATAAACAACTAGAAGATGGTAAATAGAATATCTCAGGAAGATGTTTCTGGAGTTTCATTAACACTTTATTTATGACACTTATGAACGATGGCCTTTAGACTATGGTTGTGGTAGCAGTTGTTTGGACTGTTAACTATTAACTTGATTACACTTGTATACAGTTGAGGAGTCAAGTTTACTGAAAAATATTTCACCGTTTTGAATAGGTTGCTATTACTTATTCTAATTTGAAAAAAGTAACCATAAATTATAGCTCTTTCTGAACGTATCACAGGCATTTATCAGAGAACATGACATTTTATTGCTAATCCTAATGAAATTCAACATATTTGTCCCCACGCTTTTTGAAAAGCGTGGGGATATTGTGATTATCTCCGCTGTCCGTCTGTTTGTCCGTCCTGGCCATTATCTTCTCCTACACTATTAGCACTAGAACCTTGAAACTAACACACATGGTAGCTATTAGCATATGTGCGACCCTGCACTATTTTAAATTTTGATCTGACCCCTGGGTCAAAAGTTATGGGAGTTAGGGTGGGGCCGGGTCAGAGATTTTCACTCATTTTTTTATTTTATGTACTTTAACATTGGCCATAACTTTTGGAATATTGAAGATAGCAGCTTGATATTTGGCATGCATGGAGCTGCACATTTTGAGTGGTGAAAGGTCAAGGTCATCCTTCAAGGTCAAAGATCAAAAAAACTAATCCAAGGAAAGTAATAAGCTTTAAAGGAAGGTTATTAATGAACCTGCCAAATGATATATATTTTTTTTAATAAATCAAAGCGGCGCAGTTCTGGGCATTGTGTTACTGACAAACACTTCTCTTGTTTTATGTTATTTTACATTAACTTCTTCATTTCTACACCAATTTACTTCCAATTGATACTGAACATCTCTTATGACAATACGGTCAATCTCAACTATGCATGGCCCCATTACCAACCCTGGGGTGCCCCCTGGGTCAAACATGCGGCGTGGAGATACGCGTCGGCCTCTGCAGCGCCATTTCTAGTTAATTATGATTTCAAATATCAGCTTTAATATGATAATGTGAGACTAATTATCCCCACGCTTTTTTAAAAGCGTGGGGATTATGTGGTGATCTCCGCCGTCTATCCTTCCTGGCCACTACCTCCTCCTACACTATGAGCACTAGAACCTTGAAACATAAACACATGGTAGCTATGTGCGACAGTGTACTATTTGGAATTTTGATCTGACCCCTGGGTCAAAAGTTATGGGGGTTGGGGTGGAGCCAGGTCAGAGATTTTCACTCATTTTACTAACAAACATGCGGCGTGGGGATACGCGTTGGCCTCTGCCGCGCCATTTCTAGTTATAATTTAACTTAGTATGAGGAATATTAATATTTAGTACATGTTTGTTTTTATACTTTTAGGACTGGTCACCAAATGGTAAGAAAGAGATGGGAAGTTATTGGGTGTGAATAGGTATAAATCCAGCGCATGGAAGGGGACAGTTCCTTGAAAAGGGCTTCATCCATTCATCTTGTGATTGGGCTGTGAAAGGAATTTCAACACATGTGGTTTTAGTCACATGATCATGACAGTCAAACACATCTCACAATTGAAGACACTCTTTTCTTTGTCATTGTGTTGCACCAGTTGCAAAATGATTACATATTTCAAATAATAAAAGTCCCTATGTATTGTTGAATTTTTTCTCTATACATGTATTAAAAAAAATCTGTATTTCTGTTTATATGCTCCAAACAGTCAGCTAACTAGTGTGTTTAAATGTTATTTAGCTTCACTCATTGAAGACTGGTTTCATGGATATACATATGGTGTATGCACACGCTTATCTGGGACAACACTTTGCACACATGCTTTAAGTCCCTTTCAGTGCGGGCACCGAATTTTGAAGGCCTGTGCAAACAGTTTGGATCCAGATGAGACGCCACAGAATGTGGCGTCTCATCAGGATCCAAACTGTTTGCTATTCTGATAGTATTCTTTGAAAAAAATCGAAGAAAATGCTAATTTTAGAAATTCAGCAGACGAAATTTTAGCAGACGACAAATTTCCCAGCATGCAAAGGGTTAAGTCCCTTTTTTACTAGATCTGAGGGATGCTCATAATGAAAATGAGGATTGGTAGGCCTGCTTATTATTTCAATACTTGTTTTGACTGATCACAAATCTTTTTCTTTATTTGTGACTTTTTACAATTACTGAATTGGTGTTTTGTATTCCCCAGCCATGATAATGGTCGAAGGACAGACAGTGTGACCCATGTGTGTGTGCATGTGTGGGGTATTTTGTGTCGGGCTTGTAAATTTTTATGGATTACTTGTAAGATTTCAAAATTAATTGTCACACATAATCATCATGTCAATAGATGTGTAGCATTAAAAACCATGTCGCTGGCTTCAATTTCCAGTCCACAGTTGGGATATGATGTTTTTTCATATTCCTAATATGGGTAAAGTGATGGTACATCTTCATGTCTGACACATAACTTCATCATGGGAAATGGAATTACAAAGGCTTAAACATATCAAGACATCCTTAATGTTTAAGTATACATATTATGATACAGGTGCATATAAAAGTAAACAGTTGTTCCTTGAGGTTAGTAAAAAATAAGTTCTATAATGGCTTTATATTTCAGGCATGTAATAATAATACTATAGCACATGGTTGCTTACCATGACCTTATTCATATAGTTTAAATCTTTTGAAAACTTCTTTGCCTTATGAATAATTTTACACTTAGCATGAAATCATGATAACATCTTTATAACTTTTTACAGTTAATATTAATAGGTTCCATGACTTTTTTCCCTAAAAATCTTTAGCAGTTGTGCAATGCGTGTTTTCTTGTTGTTACCGCTGTTAACTAAATTCTTGTTCGGGCATTGTTGTTGACATATATGTATATATATACATGTGCAATAAACTTGCAAATGAATAATATTAAGTGCATATGTGTTCATTTAATTGAACAACAAATCCAAATTTTATTTGACCGCTATCTGCTACCCCATCCAAATTATTATTTAAAAAACAACAGATATATATGTGACGGTCCGCGGTAGTCATCAATACAGACTTGTTGCTTGCCAACGACGAACACAGACCAATTTTTGACTTAATCCATTAAATCAATATTTACTTATTTGATTTGTCGACGACCCCTACACATCATAAATGTAACACATGGGAAACTTTATCGTGTATCATACTAAGTGTGCTTAATTTAGAGGCCAGGTGAGGATACCGTTATGCCATTTTAAAGATAACTTTATGATGTTCTAATTCGAAACGTCGCACATAACATTTATCTATGTCCAGTTGACAATAACGGAGTGAAGGGTATAAACATACAGATAACATTCATGTCGATTTAAAGTTTTACTGTTTAAGTGAAACAGGTATCTAATGCTTACGGGATACCATAATTTTATTCAAAGATATCTGTATGGTGTTTCATTTCAAACTGTCGCATTAAACGAGTATGTTAACCCTGTAGTCGCACACACGCCCGATAAACCAATTCACGAATCCTCAATGGGATGAATAAGGATGCCCTTACGATCATAAGTTGTTCTTCCGGTGATACATTAATTGACAGGAAGACTGTCAAAATGGAGCATAAAGAGGTGAGTCGTTTTGATTTATTTCACATATATATGCTCTACTTTGAACAGAGTGAAGCATATACACACATATAAAATTCATGTAGATTTTAAGTTTTATTAATTCAGTGAAGCAGGTATCTATCATACGCTTACAGTATGTATGACTTATTTTGTTGACATGTCGAAATACCACGGAGTCTTTCAAAAACTAAAATACGTATTATTTTAGGAGTTTTGCATGTAAAAAATACTTTCGTTTCATTTTTTTTTCCAGACAACGCAATTAAAAATGTAACAACTATGGACAGTCAGGAAGTGAACATTCTAACGCTTCCAGAAGACGTCATAATACCAATTTTCCAATTTCTTCCCCAGTTCGAGGTTCTTCACAACATTCGTCTGACATGCAAAGCCTGGAACCATTATTCGCGACATGGAATCTTATGGCGACGTATTCGAGCTCAAGACTTTATTCGAGCCACCTTCAGAATTGAGAATTTTATGCGATTTCTGTGCGATATATCCCATTTAGTAGAAGAAATAGTATTTGACGTTGAACAGATAAAACATTTGCAGAAGAACCAATTCTTTTTTTCAAGGCTTAGGAGCTTGAAAATAGATAAAGCTCACGGACGTCTCGATAGCGATAAATTGTCAGAGTACTCGCTAAAAGCGATAACAAGGTTGTACCCAGCGTTGAAAGTATTACATTTAAAATATTTTTGTTTTGACTTCGATATGACATGCTGCCCTAGTGATCTGAAAGAGCTTGTGGTTGCTGGCTGGATTTTGGGAGAAAGAAGCAAATATAAACACCCACGAAATGTTGGAGAGCATTTTATGAACCTTACACATCTTGGCTTGCTCAGATGTCAGCTTATCAATCAGACTGTTCTTGCATTGCTCAGTGGGCTACCGTGTTTGGAATCCATAGATTTGTCATCTACAAAATACGATCATTATCTTAAGGATGACGAAAAGATCCCTGATAAACACTGCTCACGGAGAATACAAAAAGTTGTCTTGAATAATATGGACTGTGAGTTCTTTCCGCATGTATTTGTATACATTCTGGTATCAGCTCGTGAAAGTATTCGTTATATTGACATTTCTAACAGCAACCAGGGAAACCTCACGTCGCCATGCCTTCACAACATTGCAGAAATGTGTGAACAGCTTGACACTCTAGTCATCGGTAATCATGATTTCTATAATGAGTACTTGGACAAGGCATGTTTTCGTCTGTTGGGCCCAGATGTTAACAGACTCAACAGAGGAATCAGAGATGTGGCCTCCAAAAACCAACACCTGTCAACAATAAAAATGAATTTCGTTGAAGCGAATATAGACGATGAGACTGTTTTGCACGTTTTTCAAAACTGTACGAAATTACAATGGATCGAAATATTGGGATGTGAAAGTCTTTCGGACAACACCTTAGGCAGCATTTCTAATGGAGAAAGGCTCCATGTGATCAAGATATCAAAATGCAAATATGTAACGCCAGCAGGCATTGGAAAGGCATTACAAAGATGCAGTCGACTGAGGACATTGCATGTAGAAGATATTGGGACAATTAAACATATTTTAGATCGAAAGAACTTCCGAATAATTAACTACTTGACAACTTTGAGTCTCGCCAACTGTTACGAGCTTTCTGATGAATGCCTCGACCAAATCGCAATATGTTGCCCTATCTTGCGTAGTATCAACCTGACATGCTGTCACGGCATTACGGACGTCGGCTTCGTTCAGTTTGTCCAGCAATGTGCAAGTATCACAGAAATAATTCTCAATGACAATCAAGAATATAAGATTGGTTTGACCGACCATGCATTCTCCGAAGTCGCTAACTTCAGGAACAATTTAGAACGCTTAACTTTAGGCCGTTTCAGTAAAATCACGAACGAGGCTATACACGAGCTGATTTGCAAGTGTCCTAAACTAACCAAAATTTTGTTTTGCAACACAGACAGATTATGGGAATTCGATGTCGTAATAACGGCTTCTAAACTTGATATGACAAAGGCCGAAATACTTGAATTCACGCAAACGCTACGACGGGAATTAGAAAAGCTACACATTGAACAAGAAGATGTTTGTTTGTCTGGCTTCGTATCTGCGATTCGCTTACACAGGGACTGTTTAAGTCGCAGAAACAAAGATAAATTGTTCACGGACTGGGACGAGGCTAGTCTGCCCATGGATTGAAATATATAAATTGGTTAAAAGATCAGTGCTTAAATTGGCGATAATTACTCAATGTTCCGGGTTCATTGCACTACGTCAAACAGAAAAAATGATTCACGCAAAATCGATTGACACACGTTTATAACTTGGATCATTAATATACAAGTTTATCATTTACGGTAATTACTCTTTAAGTTTCGGAAACTAAATTTTCGAGCAACCCTTTTTTAGTAAACAATAATTATTGTTCGTGACTCGTTCGGACTTTATGTTTTTTCGTCCATAATTAATGACGCTAAATTTCCGGACAGTATATTTAACAGCGCTATTTTACAAAATTTCGGCCGTGTTTTCGCTTATCTGTTGACACTGTGATCATTGGATTTTACAACCGGATTAAGGTCATAAACCTGGCATGAATGGAATGCCTGAGGGCAATTGACCATTACATTTGCGTTATTGGGTAAATAACCTTTTTTATACCGGTTATAAACAATGGTTTCAAACACACTTGAATTGAAGCAGTCTGTTTAATGTTTATAGCTATTTGTTGTTCTATATCATTTCATGTAAAAGGTAGAAAGCTGTGACGATTAATTTATTTTAAAGCACAGAAAGAGGAGTACAACACAATAACAGTGTTGCACATTGATTTATTGCTTTTAGTTCAATATAATTATTGACATAAACATAACATACCCGGTACACAATGAAGTCTTATCGGCGTGGTATTTACCGGTAACCAGCAATTGTTGTAAATCTTAGAGAAAATGGACACGTTTTGCATTCCCGGAAACTTAAATTTGTGGTCACATAATGTTCGGACACCTGTCTTTTTTAATGTTTCGTGTCTAAAATTTCGGAAAATAAAAAATAAATAAATACATTAATTGTAAGTTTCCGAAAACATTGAGAATTTTGGGATATTGGATTACGGGTGCAAAAGCAATATCCGTTACTTCAAAAGTGGCATCAAGTCGACGTATTGGTACAATTCAAATATTTTGATAAGCATGTATTGATCCTCTTCGTATCAACATAACAATAACAATATATAGGTTGCATATAACTGTTGTTGGTTCCGAATCATAATTAATTTAATAAACATATATAATGACCCCGATGGCATAACTGCATACTATAAGTAAGTTTCATGGCAATTTCACATTTGTCTAGGATAATCTTACTTGTAGAAATTGCACACATTGTTATATAACTTAATTCAGTAGTTTTGTGTATATTAAACGAATTAAAACTTGTCAAGGATGTTATAATGAACATAGTTTGTACTTTCCATTCAAATTGAAACAAGAAATATCTTTTTAAAAAGATATACGGCGTTGATTGTGGTTGGAGTTTATGAATGGTAAAGAGTTCAATGAATAAGATAAAGGATAGCGAATGTCTTTTTCTGTGCAGTTCTTAGCTGCATCACACGCAGTGAGGGATGTTACGCGGAGTTTTCGCGGCTTATTTTACATTATTACATATTGCTGGTCATAAACCTATAGATGCAAAACCGAAAACCAAAGACCTATATATGTGTATGGGTCTTTGAGAAAACCAAAAGAAAAATTGAAGTGAAATTAAAACATATGAGTCAACCGGCCACACGCGACGTATCCGTAAATATTTTAAATATTTATACGCGCGTTCTTCGAACAAACCTGTTTTAGTGGTTTGTCGGGCATTGCTATTTGATTCGATTATTAACAGTATCGAGAATCATCGCGCTCATGCTTAATACATTAGTCAATATGGTGGAATAATTCTTGTTAAATTAATTAAAAATAATGTTTATCATGGTATTGTTGAAAACACATTAAGAATCTAGTATTGGCATACCATAATTATATCGCTGGATATCTTCATTTAACATCTTTCTGGTCTACAGAAAATTCCAGTTCACCTAGTTCACGCTATAGCGTCTTTATTATATGACGATTATTTTACTGGCCGCGAACTCCGGTGAGCACATAAGGTAGTCGTGAAGACACAGCGATGACCTGTATATTAACTCTGACATTCACACACACTGGCCGCGAATTGACCCGATACATCGCGGGTTGAGATGCAATGCATTTTAAGTGAGGCCTCGCTTCCACCGCTCTTTATACTTGTACATTTTAACATGTTGACAGGAATATGAAAGCTAGTACTAAATATGAGAACATAGCCTTTAAGTACAAACGTTCTCGCGCTGGCAATCCTCTGAAAATAAAAGGTGCACGCACAAACTGTATTGATGTCGAGATTGAGTGTAAAACTGTTCTATCTATTAAGCCTTTTCATTAGAGATAACATTGTTTTATGCTTAACACGCAGTAAAACAGTGTTACAAAGACGCGGACATGTTTCCAATGTTCTGGTCGTATGCTCAAATCAGCCTATGGGATAAATGAAGTGTATTCATTCTGACCTAGCCGCGGGAAATTGTATTTGAATTTTATTGGACAGTTACAAAGGTCAGGTAAGGTGAAAAGCTGGCGTATACAGCTACGCCGAAAAAACGATGTGCAGGAATGCTGAATTTTAAGTGCCTTACTAAACTCTGCATGACATACATATATATCAATAAAACACAGTGACGAATATTTATTAAAGAAGTATGAGTTAAGTCAAATCAATGTCATCACCATGAAACGCATGTCCCTATTTGTCGAGACAGAGCATAATCTGTGCACAATTATACATTTGTATATGCATATATTGTAAGAAGCCGAGAAAGAGAATCGGAAAACTAAATTACTGTCACTGTAACTATCAGAACTAAAGATTTCTTCGTCATCCTCACTACCACTGTGACTTGGGATGCGTGACCTTGCCCTATTTACGGATTCCGCTACGACTGAGCCATCTCGACCGCGACACTTCTGCTCCTACTTTTGCTCCTGATAGCACTTTGAGAACCACATTTAGATCTGCTGCGAGAGAACTACGAATCCCATTCCTTCGCATTGACCAGCTTCTAGACGGTGACCTTAAACCCGAGCGTGATCTACTTCCTCTTCCAGTCTTACTTGTGGATCGAGATCTGGATCGGCTTGGGCGTCTACGTCCGCTACGGGAACGAGATCGTGACCTTGACCTCTTTGGACTTTGAAGGTCATCATCTGAAAATGAATACATATCATAGTATGACAAGCATAGTACACGCAAATAGTAACCTGGCACTGATCTCAATGCATCGATTTATTAACACTCTGCTATTATGAGTTCATTAGTATGCATACTTGAATCAGGTCAAATAGATTCAAGAATAAATACATTCTATTTGAATGTATCTCATGAAACATGTGCATGAGCAAAACTTAGTTTGACTTTCGAGTAGCGGACAAAATTCATGCCTGGTATGGATATTACTATAAATAACAAGTATCGGGGTGATAGAACTATTTGCAATATTTACTACAACAGAAAAATACCTTAAGATATTTCCTCAAAAGTCAAACTTCAATATTTGTCATTGAATTTTGGCTAAAAAAATAAAGTAAGAACTTTTGTAAGGCGGTCTGCAAATAAAATTAAAATGTTGTTTTTTTACCTCTTGATTATTGTAAATGTAAAACTCAAAACATTTCTAAAGTACATTATTAAAATTATTATAGCTGTCTGATTATTTCTAACTATCCACGACTCAACCTGGACTTATCATTTACAACACTGGTCAAACCGCATGTAAGTTTGGTTGATCTTGACCATACTTAACAGACCAGAAATTACTCCCCCTACCCTATCCCCACCCCCCCCCCCCCCACCCACCCACCACCCCCCCCCCCCAAAAAAAAAGAGAAAACACTTAAGTTCAATATGCTTCAATAAAATCTTAAAAGAAATAGAAATTGAAACTATCATTTAAATTTGTACTCACTTCTGTGTGTCTGAAATTGTATGAGTTAGGATTTTGGGGGCACACTGCAGGTCCTCGGGGGCACACTGCAGGTCCTCGGGGGCACACTGCAGGTCCTCACGGGGGCACACTGCAGGTCCTCACGGGGGCACACTGCAGGTCCTCACACAATGCAGCCTCAGGCACAAAAGGACCTCACAAACTTCGAAATAAATACCTGGTCTCTAGTTCCTTATAATAGAATATTTCAGTATACACCCACAGATAATCTGACTGTATTTGTTCTCAAATTTAGAAGGCCACATCAAAATTCGTATCAAACAGCGGGATATTCATTTCCATTTAAATGGCCAGAAAAACAGGACTTCCGTATGACATCTTTAATGCACACATCATAATGATGTCTTTTAAGTAAACATATATTTGTGCAGTTCAATATACATGTACTGCCATACTTATGTTCACAATTAATGGATGCAGTATTTGTTGCAATGGTTACTTTAAAAAGTGTTGTTTCCCCATTCCCTATTATAAGAATGTATAGTATACATATAATATTTCATGATTGTAGTGTTCTGATGGTTTGTATCGCACTAGCTAATTGGATGAACTCATATAAACATGGTCTAATGTAATAAAAATTACACAATCAACTCTTGCAATACAATCCACCGGGGCACCACTATCATGCAATATTCCCTTTTTATATTTATTGGCATTCTGTAAATTAAGTTTTTAATGTTAGGGTTGTGTTGTCTCATTTTTAATGGCTCTATATTTAAGTCAGTTATGAACTAAGGGCATTAGACTCTTGTTTATTAAGTTGTGGTTAGGGTCCCATTATAAAACTTACAAACCGCCCGATAGAGCAGTCACACCGGCCGAGTGCAGACCGCCCGATAGAGCTGTCACACCGGCCGAGTGCAGACCGCCCGATAGAGCAGTCACACCGGCCGAGTGCAGACCGCTCGATAGAGCAGTCACACCGGCCGAGTGCAGACCGCCCGATAGAGCAGTCACACCGGCCAAGTGTATCTGAGTGCTAGTGTTTAGTTGTGCCGGGTGAATTTATCTGCATTATAGCTTTGTCATTCATATTGATATTTTAAAATGACTCACAGAAAATGTTCACCATCGTAAGATAAGTAATTTTAATACCTGTATCCCTATACATTAAAGGTCAAGTTCACATGTAAAGGTCAAAGGTTAAATGTGTGCATACACGGTTTGTCTGGACTGTTACTGTGTCATTTCATATGCAATGTTAAGCTGACCTACCACACATGCTCACCATGAGGATACATGTGTCGCGTGTAACACCAGTCTCCCATCATTCCAGTTCAAGGTCACACTTGGAGGTCAGAGGTCAAATTTAGTCATTAAACAAATTGTCTGGATTGTAACTTAAGCATGCAACTGTTATATATTTTACCACAAATGACCACCATGAGGCACCAACACATGTTAATCTTGTGGCTTGTTGTGTTTTTCATATTAGCCTCATGGTATGTATATAACGTTCATATGCACTGCAAAATGCAAGAGCCATGTTGGTCGATTAAAGGTAGAGGAAACAGAGGACACTGTTTGCACACATACCTTATATGGATGTACTTATGATACATGTTTGCGTCTGGCCAATAACTTTGTTCACAAATACAAACATTTCATGACTAAAATTATTTTGCGTTTCAGAAACCATGTTGCTTACCTAAAGTTCAACATGGACTCGTGAACTCCCGCTTTAAGATCAGTGTCGCAATTATGGTAACAAGACTTAATGTGTAACAACAAATACGTACAAACAAACTGTTTAACATATTCAGATAATTTCTGTTTCAGAACGCTCTGATCAGTTTCCTATCACATAAAGCGGAAGCATCAATGGCCAAGTGACATATGTCTAGTTTTGCGAAGTATATGAAGCTTTGCTTTGATAAAATCATACAATCAATATGTCTTTATCAGGATTGCACAATTGCAAATAGGTCATGATTGTAAAGTCTTTCAGCACTTTAACAAGTTTTAGTTAAGTGCGCAACTGTCATATTGCCACATAATTTGCCTTACACCTAATACTGCTATTTATATTTCATTTCCTCGAAATCGAATATGTTTGTTGAGAAAATAAAGACATCATAAACAGTATATTTTCATGATCTAAATAAGACCTGTTTTGTCGTTGAAGTCAATTGAACATATTAAGTTTCGATAAAATAATGCAATGTACCAGACATGTTAAAACTTGAAGCACATAAACTGGAGTGATCTCTTTAAGGCAACACAAATGAGCATATGTGTCTACACTGTGCTGTTCTCTTAATTACATCAAATATTTATGCATTTTCCATTCATATTAAAAGGCACAATATTTAATGGCAGTTAAACAAACCGATCATCTTGCCATGTTTTAATTTAGCTGGAAATGCCTAATGTGAACAGCAAATAAATTCAGTGCTGTGCGCAAAAACAAAATTGTGCGATAAAGGATAAAATTGACCACTAGTTGTTATTCGCAATTCGGTGAAAATGGGTTTTTCGCTAATACACCGCTAATTTACAATTGATACAAATAAAACTGCCAGAAAACCGCAGGGTTATGTTTTGGCATTCTAAAGTATTCTCAAAGCCTTAGTTAGTATACGAATACTTATATTAAACAAGTGCTTATGACAGTAAAAAGTTGTTTTTATACATTAGTTGCGTTTTAAATAAGGTCTATTATGACTTAATAATTGGTGATCACACCGGACTATTAAAGCGCATGCTTGCATACTTTACCTAATATATTTACTTCAAACGTTCAAAAACTTATTTGTATTTTGTATCATTTTGCTCTTAGCATAAAATGTTTGATAACATTTTCATATCTTTTGATGCGTAAACATACATACATTGATGGTGCATGCTATTTTGCCTTCATAGTCTTAGTCTTGTATTGGCAGCAGTTTTATTCTGCATGCCTTGTTATTGTAACTAGTGTTCACTAAATTCATATTTGGGCATTGTTGTTAACATAGCTTTGATGCATTTTAATATGCAAATACATGTGCAATAAACTTGTAAATCAATAATTTAACTTGATTCTGTGTTCATTTATTTGATTTCAAGGATTACAATCTCTGTGACTATTAGCCAGACATTTATATTTAGTGTTTAACAGGCCGTGTAACCTGATTCACAATCAATTCAATTTATTTTACCATTTCATGGAAAACATATTGTGCAATCAAATTTAAAATTCTAATGCTGCTGACCTCATTTCGAGGAGGGTAAAAAGACAAAACGGAACCATAACATATCTTAACCCTTTGCATGCTGGGTAATTTGTATTCTGCTAAAATGTCGTCTGTTGAATTTCTAAAATTAGCATTTTCTTCGAATTTTTTTCAAAGAATATTATCAGAATAGCAAACAGTTTGGATCCAGATGAGACGCCACGTTCTGTGGCGTCTCATCTGGATCCAAACTGTTTGCAAAGGCTTTTAAAATTCAGCTCCAGCGCTTTAAGGGTTAACTGACTGAGCGTAGCCTGTTTTGAACATGATTTATGATATATGCATGTTGTTCTAACTAGTTGCCATCGCAAGTTGGCAGTTTGTCACACTCAAAACGTTCGAATTATAACATGAAAAAGCGTAATCTTTTTTAGGTTATCCTGTTCCCGAAAATGAAGCCGGTTAACTGTTCGTTTCGATAGGTTTAAAGGTTAACCTCTTGCATCTCTAATTGATATAAACATATGATACCATTTTATCAAAATTAAAGGATATATCACATGCACAAAATAAAAAGCATAAAAAACACCATGCTAAAACAACAAAACACGTTTGTAATGTTGAGCTTATGGTACACAATAATTATGTTTATTCTTTCAACTATATCATATTGAAGATGGAACAGTAAGGTCATACTTTTATAATTGTTAAAACTGCATAGACCTAAACATGTCTGTAGGGAACCGGGGCCTTATTTCAAAGCTCGATAAATGCTCTAGCTTTAAGAGGCCTTTTCACGTTTTGGTAAATTGACACAATTCCAAAATAAAAATATTCAGATTCGCAAATTTTCGTTGTAGTTATGATATTTGTGAAGTTTTAACCAGTAATACTGAACATTTACTATGCTCTAACATATCCATTATATGCATCTTTTGACGATTTAAAAACTGGAAAGTTATAAAGCGTCGCAACGCGAAACGATTGAATAATTTGGAGTGTTCTGTTGTTGTGGTTATATTTTGTGATACTACGAGGATTGCTTATATAAAGTATAAAATACATCACTCATGTTATGAGAACGGATGGCCGAGTGGTCTAAACGTCAGACTATAACTCCAGGGGTCAGTGGTTCGAGCCCTGAAAGAGGGTTACTTTTATTTTTCTTTACTTTTATTCTTGTTTTTACTAGAGCTTTAAAGATCCATTTTTTTTTAAATTTATTAATATAAAGAATTTAATGACAAACTTCAATACATGCCAAAATTTGTGAAAAGGCCCCTTAATATATTCTCGCAAACTTCCTCAAATGTGAGTTTACTTTCACCTAGATGTTACGCAAATGAATGACCATTTTCAAAGCCAATTAACGTCAGTTCACACAGTTAAAGACTAGTGCTCTCATTAAACACTTGTTAACCCATTTATGCCCAATGGACTCTCCCATCCTTCTAAATTGGATCAATTTATTTCGAAAATTAGGGATGTCTAGTATACTTATTTCTATATTTAGAATATTTATTACTGAAAATCCTTTTAGCAAACAGCGCAGACCCAGATAAGACGCCGCACCATGCGGCGTCTCATCTGGGTCTACGCTGTTTGCAATCTCCTTTTTTCATGACGCTAGGCATAAATGGGTTAATCGAAATCCTTCAGTGTATACAGTACACTGAACAGTTGTTTTCTTGAAAATGCCAATAAGAATCAGAGGTAATTCGACAATAAGATTGACCAAAATGAATTAGCGGTTAAGGGTATAAACTTCAAATAAATCCATACATAGACTTTAGCATTAACGGTTCTATCTATCTCTATCTATATATACTGCTAGTCGCCAACAATTAGCATTACAAGCAGGTTTTCTGTACCTTTGTTCTGTGCGCGACACCCCAACTCATTATGCAAGCACATCTTAAAATCAATGCTTTATTAAGTTATGCTACAGGAAAAAACTCTCTCGACGTTCCCATGTTGAACCTTTATTTTCAAACTAGCATATAAACATATTAAAGGGATCTTTTCACGCTTTGGTAAATTGACAAAATTGAAATAAGTTGTTTCAGATTCGTAAGTTTTCGTTTTAGTTTTGATATTTGTGAGGAAACAGTAATACTGAACATTAACCATGCTCTAATATAGCCATTATATGCATCTTTTGACGATTTTAAAACCTAAATATTATAAAGCGTTGCAACGCGAAACGATTGAATAATTTGGAGAGTTCTGTTTTTGTCGTTAAATTTTGTGAAACTACGAAGATTGCTTATATAAGGTATAAAATACGTCTAAAATGTGTACTCGGCGGAATAGCTCAGTAGGCTAGAGCGTTTTTACTTCAGGACTCTGGCAGGACTCCAGGGGTCACTAGTTCGAAACCTGCTCCGGACAATGTTCTTTTCCTTTTTTAATTTTTTTTCTTGAATTTTTACTGGAGCTTTTACGATCCAATGTTTACATTTATCAATATAAAGCATTTAATGAATAAGTTAAAAAAATGCCAAAATCTGTGAAAAGGCCCCTTTAAACTAATCCTTCATTTAAAGATGGAATAATAGCGAACATTAATGTTCTGAAAATGTTTGTCGAACCAATAATTAACGTTATAGTTTAAACATGTTTTTGATATCAGACACTGGTTATGAAGGTGAGTAATCTCATTGATACCGTAATTTCATGTTAAGATAACTGTAAAGTGTTCAAAGTCTAACCATCGAATACAACCAATATCTACAACATGTAGACGCGAAGAAAGCGAAGCATATATACGTGAAATAACAGGTATAGAGATTTGGAATTTTACTGCTTTAGTGCAACATGTATACTATGCTTAAGTTACATGTATGTATAACGTATAATGTTGTATTTTCAAAATACTATTGGCTCATTAAAATACTTATTTTATCAGTATTTAATGTGTTTTAAAGATTATTATGATTTAATGAATGTTTACTTATTGAACAATACTTTCATATTTTTCCAGACACCGCAATCGAATATTTAACAAATATGGACAGTGTCGTTAACATTCTGACCCTTCCGGAAGACGTCATTATTCCTGTTTTCCAATTTCTTCCCCAGTTCGAGGTTCTTCACAACATTCGCCTGACATGCAAAGCCTGGAACCATTATTCGCGACACGGAATCTTATGGCGACGTATTCGAGCTCGCGACTTCATTCGAGCAACCTTCAGAATTAAGAATTTTATGAGATTTCTTTGCGATATATCCCATTTAGTAGAAGAATTAGAAATTGCCTTATGCCAGATAATCGATTTAGGGGAAGTATTTTTTCCAAGGCTTAGGAGCTTGAAGTTATATGAAAACCACGCAATGTATTCACAATATCGATTGACAAATCCATTTTATAATGCAATTTCCAGGATGTACCCAGCTTTGGAAGTATTACATCTAACATTTCCCTGTAGTGACATTCATATGACATGCTGTGATCTGAAAGCGCTTGTAGTTGGTCGCTGCACCATTACAGATAGAAGGAATTTAAAACCCCCAATAAATGGTGAAGCTTATTTAAAGAACTTGGGAAGGTATCACCTTTTAAATCAGACCGTGCTAAAATTGCTAAGTGGACTACCATGTTGTGAATCCATCGATTTACATACCAAGTGCAATTACTTCTGTATGGTCGTCTTTCGGATGACAAAGAGATCCCCGATATACCCTGCTCCAAGAGAATAAAGAAAGTTGTGTTGAGTAATATGGACCGTAAGTTCTTTCCTCATATATTTATATACATTCTGAAATCAGCTCATGGAAGTATTCGTTATATTGATATTTCTAACATTAACCAGGTAAATTTCACGTCGCCATGCCTTCACAAAATTGCAGAAATGTGTAAGCAGGTAGACCCTCTAGATGTGGCTTCCGACAACCAACACCTGTCTACAATAAAAATGAATTTCGTGCTAGCGAATATAGACTATGAGACAGTTGTGCACGTTTTTCAAAACTGTTCAAACCTACAGTGGATTGAAATATTGGGATGTGAAAGTCTTTAGGACAAAACATTAGGAAAAATTGCCAATCGAGAAAGGCTTCATGTGATAAAGATATCAAATGCCAAATGGTGACGCCAAAAGGAATTACCAAGGCATTGAAAATATGCAGTCGACTGAGGACATTGCATGTAGAAGGTATTGAGAAAAGTCAACTTATCTTAGATAGACAGATCCTCCGATCAATGAACTGCTGACGACTTTGAGTCTCCCAACTGTAACGCGCTTTCTGATGAATGTCTCGACCAAATCGCAAAAAGTTGCAATTTCTTGAGAAGTATAAATCTAACATGCTGTTGTAGAATTACAGACGCCGGCTTTGTTCAGTTTGTCCAGCAATGTGTAAGCATCAAAGGTATAACTCTTAACGACCATAGAAAACACCGTATCGGTTTGACCGGACACGCATACGCCGGTGTCACTAACTGTCAGAACATTTTAGAACGTTTGACTTAAGCCGTTTCAGTAAAATCACGTACGACGCTATACACGAGCTGATTTGTAAGTGTTCAAAACTAACCGAAATTTTGTTCTGCGAGACAGGCAACGTATGGAAATTCGATGTCGTAATACCGGCTTCTAAACTTGGCATGACACCGGCCGAAACACTGGAATTAACAGAAAGACTTCAACGGAAATTAGGAAAGCTACAGCTTGGACGAGATATATGGTGGCACGATTGTGTATCTGCAATTCGCTTGCACAGGGATTGTTTAAGTCGCAGACACAAAGATAAATTGTTCAATGACTGGGACAAGGATGGTCTGCCCTGTGAATTATATAGAACCTACGTCTGCACAAAGTAATGAATCTTTCAATATCGGAAGAGAAACGTGTTTATAACTTGGATCATTAATTGGATAACGGGTGTAAAAGAAATATCCGAAACTACAGAAATGGCATCACGTCGACGTATTGGTATTATTTAATTAATTTGATTTGCATATATTGATACTCTGCATATCAACATGACTATTACAATATCAAGAGTGTGTTAAACTGTCGTCTGTCCCGAATCCCTATAATCATAATAAACATATATAATGACTCCTGTTGCAAAGCACTTCATGCGCGACAGATGATACAAGATAAGTATTGATGCAAAGCATCAAAGGGCGTCGGGAATTTCAGTGTAAAAGGCACTCAATGAAGTTACATGAAACGATTTTTTTTCTAATGTAAATATTAATATATTGGCCGATTATTTTAAACAAAACAGAAAAAAAGATACTGGTATAACCATTATCTATGATTTTGTGTTATAACTCCCAAAAAACCATTATCTTTGATGTTGTGTTATAACTCCCAAATAACCATTATCTATGATTTTGTGTTGTAACCCCCAACTATTTCATAGTTCATTTTATTTACTTTGGTTTCCTTTTTTTTACTGGCATCCGTGTGCTGTTTTCATTAATGGAACAGAACTGTGTAGGTTTTTAAACAATCTGCTTCATCTTGTAGGCGTAATTTCATATTTTTCTCAACTTCAAGGGGAGATGATTTTGAACTTATTCTTACGTTGCTCATTTACGATAGGGGTTGAGTACTCATTGATATGAAAACACTGTAAAAGTTTTAATGTGTTTACAACCCCCCCCCCCCCACACCCTCTCACACATATATTTCATGGGCATAATAAAAACAAAACATGGTTACAATAAAACAGCATATTTATTTAAACTAAAATGTCTACATAAAAACAAAAAGTTAACATTGAACACAAATAAAATAATTTGATTCTACTGGGGCTCGAACATTGGGCCTCTCACATGTGAAGCGAGCGTGTTACCACTACACTACGGAACCGCTTGAAAAATCACCTTCGTACTAAGATATTAATCAGCGACAGTAGTGTAACGGTTATCAATAAAGCAATAAACCGTGTAATCGCTTTCGTCATGTAAAATTGAAGAAAATACGCGTTAACCAAAACTCGAACAGCAAAAGTCTGAACAATTGTTAGAAAAACCGCAAAATAAATATATTTTGATTATGTTTTTTTTTGTTTTTATACAAAACCAGAAAGTTTCACCGGTTCGCGTTTTTGCCCAGTCCCTGTGATCTTTTATTATTTCCCAGTCCCTGTGATCAGTTATTAATTAAAAGAATTAGCTTTGCATTATTGGCAATAAATGTTGTAGTAAATGTAATAGGCAAAAATGCAGTATTTATTTACACTAATTTACACAAAAAATCACCACTATGCAAGATATTCTGACAACAAAAATATATACATTGATCCGTAATATAACTTCTCCTCCCATAAGCGAAAAAAAAGTATTACATACTAGTCGCCGCACTTCAGTGCGACGCCAATAACAACTCAGTTTCATTTTAATGTCCGGTTTTTTATTGGTATTTTAAAGGGCCTTATTCTCAAATTGGCAAAATTATGTTGCTTTTTAAATGCATGCTTTATTTTCGCTAATCAAAATGAAAGGCTGCCTGGCACAGTGGTAGCATGTTGGCTATTGCTTCTAGAGGACCTAGGCTTTAATCCCGGGGTCGACACTTTTTTATTCAACTTTTTACTTTGCTATTTCACTGAGTTAAGATTATGAAACACATTATAGAACATTTAGTTAACATATTTAATGAAATTTCTCAAAAATGCGAAAATATCTGAGCAACATCCTTTCTTGAAATAAGGTTGAACTCATTTGTTGCAAACATTTTTATATTAAACTCAGTTTCGTATCCAGAAAAAAAGTAAATTGACACAGAACAAGTTTCACTCTTTCCTGATATATTTCGCCTTAATTTTTTAAAGATTGTTTTTACCTAGTGGCTACATTTTGTTTAGGTTACTCCACAATACCATTGCATATTGACGGACGTTAAAAATCAAATAAAAAGGAAATGACGTCATGACGTCAAAACGGTTTTATAGTACATAAACCATGAGTTTAAAACGAATGAAATCTAAATGTTTAGGGTGTTGTAATGAAAATTCTCAATACTGTCACTTAAAATTGAAAAACAGATTTACAATTTAATTGAATTTCAAGTGCCTTATTTGACTCTGCATGAAATAAATCAACCAAACACAGAGTTATATCAAAGACATTAGAATGTTTGTCAAAACCATGATTACACTATGAAACGCTTATATCATTCGGGTACTGCGTATCGGTGGATACGACGTTTTGATGTTATCCGAAAAGTGCTAATTATCAACCACATAACTTCCTAGTGGACTTCATATGTTCCGGTTCCGGTGAAATCAAAACAAAAAACTAGATGGAGTAAAATAAAATAAATTTTAGTGATCTGAGTGTTTATATGGTGAAATTGAATGGATAAACGTATAGAATAAAGAGCGAAACGCAAGTATGATAAGTTAGAAAACTGTATAAAAATACACATGCAGTATTAATAATTTTTTCTTTTCTGCCGGCATATGGCGGCAGGTGGGGTATTGAGTTCATTGGATTATTTGGATTGAAAAACCGGTCCACCACCTACCTTCTAGTTTACCGGTAGTTCGTCACGCATGACTGAACATTGCAATTACCTACCAAACAACAGCTTGATAAGCGATTTAATATCGGACAATAGGTACAATAAGTAAAGAGGATCAGTCGAGGGTGACCGAGCAAGGGCGGTGTTTGTAACGGGATTATTGCGTTTTTGTAAAAGTGACTTATGTAAAACCACTCAGTTATGATTAAAAACAATGAATAAAAGGCCCCATTCATCAACAGCCAGTGAAAGTGCTTTAACGGACGATAGCAGAATAGAAACACAAGTTTTCGAAACACCTACAACATCAAATAAAACCAAGAGGCAAAATAAAAAGAAAAAAAACGATAAAACTGTATCCCACCAAAAAAGCCAGAAAAGCCTGACGGAATATATGACAAGTAAAGAAACGGAAATGCAAACAGATCAATCGCAAACATCTATCGAAAAGCGTCTACAAGAAATCAGTTCAAAATTGTCAAATGTTTTAACAAAAGACGACAGTGCACTCATAAAAAATATCATTAGAGAAACACTTGATGAACTTAAAGAAAAACTACTCAGCTCAGTTATAAAAAGAATCGAAATAATCGAAGGCAATATGTTCGACCAAGCAAAAGAGGTCGAGTCACTCAAGCAACAACTCGAGACAAAAAATAACGAAATCGAATCGTTAAAACAAAAAAAACACTCTTCAGAACAGGCGCATAAAGCCAGCCTTAACGACCTGGAGCAGTACGGTCGTCGAAACAACGTCCGAATTACTGGCCTTCCGAACGACATAGACGAACAAACTTCGCAGGCTGTTGCTGAACAATCGGTTGATCTGTTGAATAAAAAATTGGGACTCCAAATAGAATACAGAGATATTGATGTAGCACACAGGCTCGGAAAATTCACGCATACCAAAAACAGACCAGCCATTGTTAAATTTGTGAGACGGCAGACCAAAATAGACATCATGAAACGAGCGAAACTTCTTAAAGGCACTGGTATATTCATAAACGAAGATCTCACCAAAACAAATGCAGAGGTTCTTGCATCACTGCGCCTGAAAGAGCCTACGCGTATAGAAAAAGCATGGTCCTACGAAGGGAAACTGTTCGCTAAATACAAAGGCAGTGAACGACACGAGCAGATACATTTTGATCAGTACCATACATTGCTTAGCAAGCCATGGCCGAGTAAAGACAATACCTACGCCAGGAAGGTGTCATCGAGCGATAGGAACCTCCGGTCATCTGCACATAATTGACAGCGATGGAGGCGCTCAAGAGAGAACGAGATATAATTATGTATCTAATCAAAATGTGCATAACTGCCCTTTGTGTTTATTAAACCATAACTTACTTTAATAAACTAAGGTATAAGTACACAAAATATAGTAATATTAATCAATAAATAATGTAAATACAACAACACAATTATATACATATAGCGTACGTCTTGGTAATCTCAGATGCCGGACCAAAACGGAAGCACTAATAAATATGTTGTATTTGTGCAGAAAGCTTCCTAGCAATATCTTAATTAAGCATATGATAATTGCACAACCTAAGTTGTCTCCTGCTTGTTTATATTACTTTTTATGAGAATGTGATAACTTTTTTGTTTGTTTTTTAAATAGAACACATAACTACAAAACCTACAATTTACATGTTTAGAATATGTGCATCTGTTGCTGTTAGCTTGTTTTTTTCCGCTTTTGAGACTGTTATATTATCATTTGTAATTTTATAAAATAAAATAAAGTATTTAGTATACTGTGAATGCGAGACACGTTATCAGAAGAAATAAGGTAAAATATAAAGCAAACATTTACTCTGCAATAATAACTAGCAACCCTCAACACTGGGTTTCTCATAGTTCATTATTTACATAATTTAAATATTTGATTAAGAATACTGCTTTCTTATCAACTTAGAAGTACAAAAACCTGTATATGCTTTTACTATAATCTTTGTGCATCTCTTTCCTTGACATCTACACTGTCTCTGATTATATTTATCTGTATAACTCATAACTCATTACCCATACCCCTACTCGTATTAAATAAAATAAATTCCACGTTTAAATCAAGTAAATTAAGTATAAAACAACAATACTGTGTTAAAGGTTATAATTTGCCAATGTAGCTGTACATACTTATTTATACTTGACATTATGCATTTTACACGTGCATTGTTATAATTCCACACATATGAACACTGTTTTTATGCCATCGATGTATATTTAGCGTGCGGTGCTAATAATATAGATCACCGAAATTATGTTCTAGATATGCAGATATATGCAGTCTGTAAATTAGACTTGGTCTATAATGCCACATCACTTATGTTGTGATTAAACTTCTTTTGAACTCATTTTTACCAAATACAACTTTCCTACTGAGAGTTTAACGCTCATAAGTTTGATAGTTTAAACACATCCGGTGGTTAGTCTAGTTCATCCTTTTTTCGGAACTAGATTAACTGACGGCCGGATACAGACTAAATAAAATATGAGATTTACATTCCAAATGTAGATAACTCCTATCAATTCTTTCTTTATTTAATAAACGCGTGAGTATCCGTCAGTCGATCTAAGCATATTTCGTTTTCGTATATTTGGATCGACAAAGAGACGGATGTGAAAAATTACCTGTGTACATCTGTTATTTTACAGCTTTACCATACATTTCGTTTTTTTTATAGAACATATGTCTCTTGATATTAACAATATTTTGTAATTACAATAGCCATATTTATGTAGTTATTATTGTAATCAATGCTTAATAATTATAACAACATACACACACACAAAAACCTACACGCAAAACACACAAACATATACACGTACGCATGCCCAAAACTCACACGCTCGCGCGCACGCAAAGTAAAACCAGCACACATACACACACACACACACACATTCAAGCATGCGCACACATATGCACGCACGCGCACACACACGTGCGGATACACACACGCTCACACACACACACACACACGCGCGCAAGTACATACACACACACGCATGCGCGCACACACGCATACACAAACTTGCGCTTACACACACAAACCCGCACCAGCACAACACACGCACACAACAAGCGCGCACACACCCACATACTCCCCCCCACACACGGTAATGTGTAACTAGTTAAATGTTGATGTCGATAGCAATACATTAGTTGATCGACTCTTTTTAAATACTGAATATTAATCTACATCATATGGAAACCAGGATACGTACACTTATAATGCTAAATATATAAGGTAGAAAACGACTTTCACTATACAGTGATTTTTTTCAAAGAGTCATCCTGCATTTTTACGATGTTGACAAAACCGTATTTAGTCATCATCCCTAAACATAATATTTGTATTTTGTTTGTACATATAACGTTTTTTGTGCTGTTTCCTTTAATATATGCATGTTTGTTTAGAAGAAAAATCTTCTCTCAGATGATAATGTTTAGCAAAACACAAGGTGTTTTTTTATGAAATAGCTGTTTTCGTAACTTGGATTGTGAAGCGTTGTGTACAGTGTACTTATCTGACCTTTATTTCTATTTCACTAAAATATTTTTTGAAGAAGTGACAAAAACACTATCTTTATAACTTAATGCCACCTATTTTTGTCAATGAATGATATAAATATTGCGTCGTTGAAATGCCGCGGTCTATATGGGAGCAAAAACGAATGGATTTAAAAAAAAGAAAAGAACTAGCATATTCATTGTTTGCTATAATATTATTATTACTATTATTATTATTATAAGCTACCATATAATATAAGGTGTTACACATATATACTTTTTGTAGCTCAGATCACTAATTCAATTAGTTTGTGTATTTCCAGTGTACGGAAATGCGCTTTTTATGTCTCTATTGGAGACCAGTCGTTTATTATTGTTATAGTCTCACATTTGTGATTATTTTTTTTTTACTTCTTCTTTTTTATGGAATATTCATCCTTTTGTATCCCTAACTTTTTTTTTCTATTTTTGTTTGTTTGTATAAACATCTTACTTCTTATAAAAGAAACCAACTGGACATGTTTTCAAATGGAAACTAACTGGACAAGCACACACACATTATCATTTACATCACCCTCCAATTTTTTTGAATGATCAAACTATGTACTTTAAATGTAAAAGGGCTAAACAACAAAGATAAACGCATAAAAATCTTCAAATGGTTAGACGAAAACAAATATAATGTATGCTTATTACAAGAAAGTCACTTGACACAAACTTTAGCACAAACCTTAAAAGATGAATGGGACGGGGACATCTACCTCAGTGGACAATATATTAATAAACAAGGCATTGCCTTTCTGATAAAAAGTAACATAGGGATTACAGTTGATAACCTTAACGAAATAATAATTGGCAGACTAGCAAGTATAGAAATCAAAATACATGAAACACAACTAACATTAATCAACGTTTACGGTCCTAACATAGATGACTCCACATTTTACGAAACATTACAATCCATTATAATTAATAACCAAGATAAAAATATTATAATCGGTGGTGATTTCAATACTGTCCTGAACCCATTATTAGATAAAAAGAATGGAAACTTTTATACTCATCCTAAAAATAGAAATATTTTAAATAACATAATTGAAAACTACAATATGATAGATATCTGGCGTACAGTATACCCAAACGAAAGCAAATTCACCTGGCACTCAAACACAAAACCAACAATATTTTGTAGACTAGACTATTTTTTAATATCTGAATCTCTTTGCAACATTATTGACACATGTAACATAAAACCAGGATTTATGACTGATCACTCTCTAGTTGAACTTAAACTGCATAATATACAACCTGAAAGAGGCCCAGGATACTTTAAAATTAACAACAGCATCTTATTGGATACACAATATCAAACACAAATAAAACAGGAAATATTAAATACAGTTCAAAATAATAAAGATGCAAACCCAAACACCTTATGGGAAGTAATTAAAGGAAATATACGTAACACAACAATTAGATACACATCATTTAAACAAAAAGAAACACACAAACTTGAAACTGAAACCATCAAAACGATTGAAACACTTGAAAAACAATTGCACCAAACAAACACAAATGATACCACCGACATTGAAAATGAAATAACATTAAAAAAACAAATATTAGATGGAATCTATCATACACGTCTCAATGGAATAATACTAAGAGCGCGTGCACAGCATGTTGAACACAATGAAAAAAATACAAAATACTTTGCAAACATTGAAAAACGTAGAAGTGAACAAAAAACTGTACACAAATTAGTAGTCAATGGCAAAGATATAACAAACATGACTCAAATACTAGAAGAACAACGTTTATTTTTCGAAACTCTCTATAAACGAAAAAATGTTGAAAATAACACCCTTTTTAAAAATACACATCACGCTTTAAACGAAGAGGAAAAACAACTGTGCGACGGATTGCTTAATGAATATGAATGTGGATTAGCCCTAAAAGATATGCAAAATAACAAAAGCCCAGGATCTGATGGCATCACAATCGAAATTTATAAAATATTCTGGAATGATATAAAAACACATCTAATTAATTCACTAAACTATTCATTTAACAACGAAAACTTAACTACGCTACAAAAACAAGGTATTATATCACTTATTCCAAAACCTGGAAAAAACTTAGAATCCTTATCAAACTGGCGCCCGATTAGTTTACTAAACAATGATTATAAAATTGCAACTAAAAGTATAGCAAACAGAATAAAAAAAATATTACCAGCAATCATTTCAAGATCTCAATCTGGTTTCATAAAAGGACGTTACATTGGTGAAAACGTTCGTCTTATCCAAGAATGCATAAACTATTTCAACAATTCAAATAATCCTGGTCTAATATTCTTTGCAGACTTCGAAAAGGCATTCGATTCGCTTGATCATTCATTTATGTTCTCTTGCTTAGAAAATATGAACTTTGGTGAAAGTCTCATTCAATGGGTCAAACTATTCTATACCGATATTAACAGTTTAATCATTAACAATGGCTTCTTTTCAAACAGTTTTAACATCGAACGAGGGGTTCGACAAGGATGTCCACTCTCATCATCGCTGTTTATTATCTGCATCGAGTATCTATCACATCACATCCAATCAAATAAACACATAAAAGGCATATCACTAGAACCTGACGAAGAAATCAAACAGTCCCTATTTGCTGACGATGCAACTTATTTTTTAAACGACAATTACGATTCTTTCCATAACCTAATAGAATCGCTAACCCTTTACGGAATGACATCGGGTCTGAAACTAAACAAAAGTAAATGTACTGTGCTACGAGTAGGTAAATTAAAACAAAATAATGTCCAATATAAAAAAGAAATGAAATTTAATTGGACATCCGATGAAGCCACAACGTTAGGAATTACTTTCACAAATAATGAAAAAGATACAGTTCTTAAAAACATACTACCTAAATTACAGAATTTTAAAAACTGCTTAAAATCATGGCATCACCGTAAACTTACACTTATCGGAAAAAACACAGTATTGAAAACGTTTGCACTTCCTAAATTAATTTATGTATTAACAGTCCTCCCAAATCCACCAAATGATATTATTAACGATATAAAATCAGCAATATTTAATTTCATATGGGACGGTAAGCCTGATAAAATAAAACGAACTCAGTTAATTCAATCTGTAGAAAATGGAGGTATCCAATTAACGAACATTGACTCATTCTTGAATGCAATCAAATGCAGCTGGGTTAAAAGATACCTAGATAATGCCAATACAAGTAAATGGAAATTATTCTATCAGAAAATTCTAAAAAAATATGGTGACTCCTTACTCTTTGAATGTAACATCAGCAATACTATCTTACATGAAATTGCAAACGAAAACATATTTCTGTCTGATGTTCTATCAGCATGGAGTGATGTCACTCAAAACCTAGAAACCCAAACAAGCAGTAAAACTATTCTATGGAACAATAAAGACATAACTTCAAACAATAAGACGTTTTTCTATAAAGATTGGTTTGAACGAAGCATTAAATATGTCGACCAATTATATGACTACAGAATTAAGGATTTCTACTCTTTTAACGATATATGCTACATATACGGAATACCTTCAAATAATTTTCTGAAGTACTACACATTAATCAAAAGCATACCCATACATATTAAATCTGAAATCAATACAAATAATACACCATGTACTCAAACAACATTCGTAGAAAATATACTTGGAAGAAAAAACAAAACAAATAAAATATTTTACACACTACAAATTAAAAACCCTACAGAAAACTCAAAAACCCAAATTAAATGGCAAGTCCTTTTCGGAGTACATGAACTTAATTGGAAACACATATTTACCATGCCATATAAAGCAACTATTGAAAGCACTCTGAGAAATTTTCAATATAAATACATCCATAGAATTATAGCTACAAATAAATATCTCTTTAAATGCAAATTATCTAACTCAAATCTGTGTGACTTCTGCAGTGAAAACATCGAAACTATAGAACACCTGTTTTGGGAGTGCAAACACATCCAGCCTATTTGGAATCAATTAACATCTTTTCTTGAACAACAGCAACTAAACCTTAAACTATCTTTCTTAAATGTAAGTTTCGGAATATACTCATTGAAATCAAAAGATTGTAATAATATTGTGAATTTTATTCTTATAATGATGAAATTGTTCATCTTTCACATGAAGTTCAAAAAACAAGTACCAAATTTTAATTGTTTTATCCATAGTCTTAAACTTAAAGTCCAGATTGAGAAAGAAATAGCCCTCAGTAATGACACATTACAAAACTTTGAACAAAAATGGAATCGGATTAAATTCTCATGATGTTTGTCCACGTATATACATTTCACTCTAATGTAAGTTTATCTTTCTAAAATATTTTTGTATGTTTTTTTTTTTCAATCTTATAAGATCATTTTGAATATACAACGAAACACACAAGTCCAGTATGCTTTCTTCCGACTTTATACAACTCATCATTTTTCATAACAATTCTTCTATATTTTTTTTTCTTTTCTCTTTTAAAAAAATACATATTAGCATATCTTGTATAACATGTCTGAACTTTATTGCTTTGTACAATCACTATGTTGTATATATTCATGTATACATTGTATGTATTATATTGAATAAAAAAAAAAAAAAAACTTCCTAGTCATGGTGCTGATTGTTTACACGTTTTTCCCAGTGTATTAATATCAAAATATCAGAAAAATGGCCTAGCCTCTGGTAAGTAAGTTCTTTTTTACAACAAAATACGGTGTCTTTCACAAAATTGTGCACAGTCGCATAAGTTTTGTTAAAGATTGAGAGAGTATTTGCCGATTTTCGATAGATATTGTACCGAATGGAAACATGCCATAGTAAAGTTACGTCACACTGCGGTGTGCGCCTTAGATAGCCCGATGTATTTTAACATATATGGGCATGCTATACGGTAACGATTACTCGCTCAGTATTCACAACAGTCAGTTGAATTAAAATGATGCTTTTTCTAGGATATTTTACTTGGGTGTTTCCAATAAATATATTTTTATTTTCGGTTGCTCTTCAGTTGCCTACCATCACCAAATGTGACATTGATAAAACTTTATTGACATGAGAGGACTAGCAAGTTCGGAGATTATTAAGTTGTTGTTCTTGAAATCTGTATTTTTGTTGACATTATTGTGTTATTTTTGATAAAATGTATACATATTTTTTAATATACATACAAATATACAAAGTATAAAATAAATGGTAAAAGTTAATGTGTTTTGTTTTACTAGCAATTACTCTTATCTAGTACACTTATAATGTTCTGAATTTTATGCTAGTAATCTAAAAAGAGGGACTAACCAACAATACACCGATACGTGATACTCCTCATTATAAACAAAATGACTCCCGACTTTAAGTAATATGCAGCCGATATCGGAGATAAAAATTCTCATCATGTCATAGTGGAACTAAATTTCTTTACACAAAAGGCTAAATAGTAACGAACCGAGGTGTTTTCCATGAATTATTACAATTTTTTTTATACAAAGACTTAATACAACGATAGGTGGTATCACCAGGCTACCTGTACGACGACAGAAACGAATAAAGCATGATCTCCGAATATATCGTAACAACGTAGGTTTCCGAGAATGTGAAAATTCAATTACTGTCGATTTCACTATCAGAACCAAAGATTTCTTCAGCATCCTTCTTCACCCTGTCCACCCCAGTCTCTCTACCACGTCTACTGTTACTCGAGTTGCGTGACCTAGAAACACTTGTGCATCTGCTTTTGCTTCTGCAAGCACTTTGATAACCACTTTCAGACCTTCAAGACGTGCTGGTACAATGACTTAATTCTTCACGTCGATCCTATACCTGGGCGTAACCTTCTTGTTCTTTCACTCTTTTTTTTCTATATGAAGATCTGATTCGGCTTGGGTTTCACCTTCCGTTACGGTACGAGATTCTTACCTTGACCCACTTGCGGTTCGGGACCTAGACCTTGATCTTGAACTCGACTTTTACCTCTTGGACTTTGTAGGTCCTCATACATGTCATGGTATGATAAGCATACTTCACTATAATGTATCGGTTGTCAATAGTAACGCTGACCTTAATTCTTGAATATATTAAACAACTGATATTAATAGTACATAAGTATGCATACTATAATCATTTTATTTTAAATTATCTTCAATATTTGCTACAACAGAAAACCGAACTTCAATTTTTCTTTCAGATAATAACTTTTGTAAGACATATTTTGTAAGATGAAATTAAGATGTATTTAGGACCTCTTGATTATTTTCAATGCACTGCACAAGTTCAAGACCCGTGTGCCAGCGCTTATGCCACAAACAGGTGAGGATCCCCCACCCTACCACACACACACACACACAAACACACAGTAAAATCTAACTAACAAGAAAATGAAACTATGATTTAAACTTCTCATCACTTCGGTGAGCCTAGATATCTTGATATGAATGATTTATGGGACACACTTCGGGTCCTCACATTATGCAATCGCAGGCACATGACCGCAAAAGCTTCAAACTTAACACATGGTCTATATTTCGATAGAGTACATTATTTTAGTATAGACTCATAGCTCATACGAATGTATATGTTTTAAATCAAATTGAGAAGACCGCCTCAAATTTCATATCAAACAGCGTGATATCCGTGCCCATAAAAATGGCTCGACAAAACGTGACCTCGGAATCACATCCTTAATATGCACATCATAATGATGCCTTTGAAGCATGTGTAATTCAATGTCATGCCAAACTAATGTTCATAATTGTTGCAGCATTTTTGACACTAGTAACTTTAAGTGGTCGGAATGAAATATTTAATGTACAAATCATATTGGTGATCTTTTGTGATCGCCTTTTTTCCGTCGTCCGTCGTGCAGCGTAAACATTTGCCTTGTTAACACTCAAGAGGCCACATTTATTTCCAATCTTCGTGAAATTAATAGAAGATTGGTCTCAATGATATCTTGGATGAGTTCGAAAATGGTTACGTTTGCTTGAAAAACAAGGCTGACAAGGGGCGGGGCATTTTTCCTTATATGGCTATATATGGCTATAGATAAATCTTGTTAACACTCTAGAGGCCACATTTATTTCCAATCTTCATGAAACTTGGTCAGAAGATTTGTCCCAATGATATATTGGACATGTTTGAAAATGGTTCCGGTTGCTTGAAAAACATGGCCACCAGGGGCGGCGGGGCAATTTGCCTTATATAACTATATATGGCTTTTGTAAAACTATGTTAACACTCTAGAGACCGCATTTATTGTTCGATCTTAATGACACTTTGTCAGAAGATTCAGCCTTATTATATCTTAAACGAGTTTGAAACTGGTTTGGGTTGGTTGAAAAACATGGCCACCAGGGGCGGAGCATTTTTTTCTTATATGGCTATAGTAAAACCTTGTTTAGTTAAATATTCTCGAAGTTTAATGTAGTAATGTTTATTTCGCAGAAAATTACTTAAGGAAGAAAAAACTGCCCATAGCTTGAATTGTTTGAATTCCAATTTTGAATGCACACTTAATTACTCCAACTGACCCTTATCAGCTGCCTGAGCACAAATCAATACACATATCTAAGTGAACCTTGTTGTTCTATTTTTAGATCAGCACGGTACTATTTGATGTGTGGCACCGTGGATAAGAGAAGATGGAATTTTTGAGGCAAACAGTTTATTGACGAGGTCTGAATGTTTTTGTGTGATTATCAAAGATTTGTGTCTTAAAACGGATTTATTGTTTTTTTAATTGGAAATATAATTGCAAGGTGAGTCTGAAAATTGTTCATGTTTGTTTAAAAACAAGGCTCTCAGGGGGGGGGGGGGGGGGTATTTGTTTTTAATGTCTACAGTTGTTTATAGTGAAACATTTTGAATATTTTTAGTCACATCTTAGTTCTGAATGACACTTGCTGAGTACAAATGTTGTCATCATATCTTGATTAAGTTTATTCAATTAGTTTTAATAATATCATCTTCAAACATGGCGATAATTTTTATTAGCATAATATTTTTTGCTCATGGTGAAAATTTATTGTCGGATCTTCATTTCTCGATGCCATCTTGGACGTGTTCAAAAATGGTTCATTTCTGTTGAAAAACATAGACGCGAGAGGGTCATTTGTTGTTTATTTTACACGGAATTTGTTCTTTTGATATCTTGGGCTGCAAAGAACAGGTGATTTCTTTTTTATCTTAGGTGAGCGACTTTGGGCCTTTCAAGCCCTCTTGTTTTATAGCAAACACATAGTTGTGTAGTTCTATATATTGTCATGTTTATGTTCACAAATGGCATGCACTGGTGTTTTATTCTCATTTTAAGAATGTATCTAATACATATAATATTTCTTGATTTTAGCGTTCTGATGGTTTGTATCGCACTCATATATTGTATGATACTGTTTTCTACAAGGCCATTCGGGCTCATGAAAAAACATCACAAAAACAGCGCGTGCAAATACAATCCACCGAAACACCACATTGATGTAATATTGTATATTATTTGGCATTCTGTAACTCAAGTTTCTTATGTTAAGGGTTGCGATGTTTGTATTGTGTAATATGTTATAGTATTGTCTAGTATCTGCTTGTATTGTATAACATTGAATAGTATTTCTACTGTGTATAGTACTGCTAGTAGTATTTCTACTATGTATAGTACTGCGTAGTCATCGGTAGCATTGTATTGGCATTTAGTCACTAGTCTTAGACATAATGAAGATGGAAAAATGAGTCTCTAATTGTCCTAGATTTTGGTCACTTATGAACTAAGGGCTTATACTCTCGTTGATATATCAGTGGTTTAGATCCCCTTGAAAACAAACTTGTGATAAAAGCCTTATGGTATCAAGTCGGTTTATCGAACGCTCGATAAAGAGGTCACACTGGTCGAGTGTATCTAGCGCTCAGTTGTGACGGCTTACTTTGTCTCGACTAAATCTTTGTAATTCAGCATGCAATTTAAATAACTCACCACAGCATTAAGATTGTATATGGTATATTCCTTATATGAATGTAATGAAGGTATATCTTCGTGTCCGATCCATAACTGCATCCTGCATCATGAGATTGTTAAATACAGTGGCAATATACAAATATAAATAAATATAAATATATACCTCATACAAACACATAGCGGAATCATAACTTATTTTTATGATTGAGCTTAGTTACACCCCCGGAAACCCGATAGGATGTGAAAAGTTGGACGTGCTTATAAAGGTTTCCGATAAATTTTGCTGAATTTCGGTAGGGTAAGTAAATCCAGGTCTATAACTGTTTAAAGGCATTTTTGAAATAAAATATATTTTGTTATATGCAAAGGGGGTATTATCATGTATGTTCGAAAAATCCTGCTTTGCATGCTTCTTCCTTGCACTGAGACGTATCCTACTTACTATTTGGTTACTGTTTGAAATAATTGTGGAGTAAATGATACTCTTATGTGGAAAAGAAAAACAATGTCATGAACACTTGCACCGGACTCCCCCAATTGTTCAGTCCTCATTGCCTGTGAGGGAGATTCACGACATGCGAGTACGAGCCGTTAGTTAATAATCTACCTTTAGTGGGTTTCGCGACTTGCAAACAAAATCTATGTCGTACTAAATATTCAATACGATAAATACTTTTAATCCATGACGTGAAACTTAAAATTACTTATAAAGTAAATCACATACTATGACGTCAGTTAATGAGTATAGTGATAAAAGACCAGAGCTATATAATTTAAATGCAATCTTGACGATTCTTTCAATATGCGTTTTATGCTCAAATGGAAATTACGCCCTAGTTTTAAATGTTATAATTTGCTGAAATCTGGCTGAATATATTCCTCCAATTCTTGGGGCTTCAGCAGATCTATCTATGCTAACACACATAAGAAAGAGGCTTGGATTGGGGTTTGAAAATTTATGTTTACATTTTGCATATATCATCACCAAAAAGAACGAAAATAAACAGACATTGACACACGTGCATTGTCGGAGATGTTTGCAAAGCTGTCAACATTAAGTCACGTATCATTTATCCAAATTTAGTTCAGATTTATGAAAGTCTACCCATAATCGGAACTATAGGCAGAAAATATTAATATAAATGTTAAGATTGCCTAACTGACGTATATTTTTACCTGTCTGATTAAATTGCTTGACATTTACAATAATTTTCAAACAATAAAAAAAGATACAAATAAGCTGGCAATTAACTAAGCTTCAGAACGGAAATTATTATGAAACCTCAAAGTTCAATGAAAATGATCTAAAATGCATCAGAGTGGGCATAAATCAGCTGTAATAGTGAGCTTTTAAGTTTATAAATGAACTGCACTCCTGTCATATCTTGACATCTTTGGCCCTGCACCGGGTCATATCTTTTTTTCATTAACATGTTGACTGTTAAGTCGAATTTCTCCACAAATACCTTTTGTTTTAAAGAAACCCTGGCGGATTTGTTACTCGGTGACATTGGTTGATATCATTTTCGGTGCAAAAACTTTTTCACTGGCATATCTTTAAAGAAATTTGTAAATTAAGTGCTAAATAGGGGACAAATCCCTGCATCGTCGACTTCAAATAGCCATATTTCAATAAATCATAAATAATAATAACCAGGATTTTTTAAACATACATGATAATACCTCCTTTGCATATACCAAAAGATATCTTATTTCAAAAATGCCTATAAACAATTATAGAACTGGATTTACTTACCCTACCAAAATCCAGCAACATTTATCGGAAACTTTTCCAAGCACATGCAACTGTTCACATCATATCGGGTTTCCGGGGGTGAGGTAGATATGAACATGACTTGTATAAACACATGATAACATTTTATTTTTATGATAAGTAAAGGTTTTAACAAATGAAGAAATGAAACCATCAAAATTACCGGTAAGAGCATAATAAACACCACTATTAAAAACAAGCATGTCGTGATGTTATTGAGCTACAAACTAATACCGTTTATTCTGCCAACTATTTCACATTGAACATTGAACCGTTTTCTCAAAGAACTTAATTCAAAACCCTTGATTAATAGTAAAGCTTATTGTTCTTCAAAACGCCTGCAAATGTGTGTTTACTGACAACTGGATATTAATCAAATTAAGGGTTATTTTAAAAGCTATTGTCTGCAATAACACTTCATATTCAAAATCTATTGATCTTATATAGGAGGAAATGCTATATGGAATAATCATACACCTTCAAGCGTGAACATGTTTTAAATATTAAAACAATACCCTGAATGCAACTTCAATAGTTCACAAATAATGCCAACAATAATTCTTCAACAGAAATTCACAATCTGTATAACGGGGCGGCAGTTAATATTTTAGTAAAGTTCATATCCTGTTGAAATTTCCGACAGAAATGTACATACTGTAATGTTAATATTTTAGTAAAGGTCATATCATGTTGAAAGTTCAAACCGTTCTTTTTCAAATTTAATAAATAAAATTGCTTAAAGCACACACACTCACGCACGCGCGCGCACACACACACGCACACACACACACACAAATAAATAAATGATTAACACTTGCCACTCAAACCATGCAATGCATGTGCTTATCAACTGTCTTGACAATCTTTACAGAGACAAGGCTTCAAAACAATTTAATCCTTCAAAAATTGTGCACTACATATCTGTGCAAAATACTGTATAAACATGCAAATATTCGGTATCCAATCATGTGAATGCTCTGCCAAAAGGAATGATGTTCCACAACATCTCTTTAAGTATTTATTTATACTATAAAACAATGCCATAATTGAAAATAAACTATACTTTTACTCATGTCGCTTATAACAGACAAAAATAAATGTATGTTTCCATTGTTTTGTAGTAATAGATATGCCTTTATTTTTCTGAACGATGGATGTTGTTTTTTGCGAATATTTTTCACAAACCAATGTACTCAATTTAGATAGTTTCCGCTACAGTTTTACGTCTAGCGATAAAGCTTATTTGTTGCCGGTCGATAACGAACGTCCACAATTGCAAAGCTGCTCTTCTGTAACCGGAATATCTGATGAATACCAGATTTTTGCAATTTCATTCACAACATTTTTGTTTCATTAACAATTCGTCCAATACCCCCGATAAACAAATTACATGAATTTATTTCAATCATGGAAATGACATCGGATGTTCATAATCCGGTGTTTCGGATTTTAATGCACTTGTCGATCCAAAACAATCAAGCACGTTCAAGGCATTTTCCAAGATTAAGGTCAAAAATAAGAACTGTTAAGTTCTCCCAATCGTTTTAAGCACAAGCACTTTTCCAGGTATGCAGGGACCCTGCAATAACGTTTAAAGGGGCCGTCCAACAGATTTTGGCATGTGTTAAAGCTTGTCATTAACTGCTTTAAATGCTTTATATTGATAAATTAAACATTTGAACTAAAAATCTCCAGTAAAAAATAAGAAAACAATTTTTTTTTAAGAAAAAAAAAACGTTAACCACCACAGGGCTCGAACCAAGGACCCCTAGAGTCATGGAGTCTTGGAGTAAAATGTCCCCCGACTTTACCACTAGACCATCCACGCTCACATCAATTGCGTAGGTATTTTTGTTAGCTATATAAGCAATCCTCGTAGTTTCCCATAATATATCGATTCGCGTCGAACGACGCTTTAATCTGTTGGACAGTACCTTTAAGTTGCTATTACTACAAACATTGTTTTTCAAATATGCTGATTAGTTTAGATGCTAGCCCTACAGAAGTAGTTTTTTTAGATATGCAGATTTTATGTGCCAAAAAATCACCCAAATTAGGCTAAGGGCACCATCTCGATGACTTCAAAAAGACAGTCCTGCACCAGTAAATCTATCAAAAGCTCTACTCTAATGTAATTATTTTATCTAAATTGTCCAAAGCAGATGATTGATCGCTAACAAATATGTTCTAATAGTTGTGAATTATATTAAATTCGAAATTGATGCCACGCCGTGCTGGTTAGGACAATAAATTGTGTTAAGACAACAGTGCGTCTGGAATTGGAAATTTTAGTTGAACTACATGAGAACCCAACTCACCCATCTGGTGTAGCACCATGTGGCCCATCATCGTGGCAAACTGAGTGTGATGTTTTTCCATCGGTGTAGGGTTCACTTTCTTGTTCATGTCACCACCTGAGAGCGACAGTAGGCGTCACATGTGACATGTGTCATATTCTGTAAAACTGTGAGGTTTCATGTGTATACGGTGATGTTTAATATCTGAACTTAAGCACGATTGTTCTCCACGTGTGCCAGACTGACGTTCTTGCTCATCTTCTTGCCTGTAGAGTATTACCGTTTCATAAAGAGGTTATGATGTGAAAAAAATTTTGGTTTGATACGTATTTTTTTTAACTATTGACATGACAATACAGCTCATCCAACAGATTGTAAATATTAAATCCTTTTAACACACCAGTCCGACCTACGGGAATAATCATGGAACAATTATACACAGAAAGTTTTCCTTAAAAAAGGAATATCCTTATGTCAGCAGTCGCAATAGAAGTGAACAAGAAACGAATTAATTACATTTGCGTTTATCGTCTTTCAGTATTTGAAACTGTTAAAATTATTAAGCGATAAAATGTGAAACGATTGTATAACTCGGTATTTTGTACAACATGCCCCTTAGCCTCCGCAAAGTTTGGGGCGGGAGGGGGGCTGAACAAAATGAATCGTAGAATCGTTTCTTAGAAAGTGTATTAATTTTTGTAAATTTTCAAACTTGCATATATAAATATTAAGCAGCATTTTCAAGAGTTAAATACTATCAACCATTTATGTTATAAATGTTTATGTCAAGACAATTATTAACGTTATAATTTAAGATAAAACGCATTGGTTATGAATGTGAAGATATGTAATCTTATTTATCCTGCATTTCATTTCAAGATAACGTTATGGTATTCCTAGTCGACCCGTTGTATACTGTAATGTACCGCTACCATTTATTTTTACCCAGCCTATAATTTGGCCGTTCTTGTCAGGATGGCATCGAAACAACTGCGGTTCATGTTTTGAACGTCTTTTATTTGCAGATACTAAAAATTACTAATATTATCGCATTATAAAGTCGACATGTTTCAAAAGGCACTTCAATGTAGACTTAAAACACAGATATCACGACAAGTATTTTCTTATAGCGCAGATAAATTCTTGAGCTCTCTGCACCCGATTGTATAAACGCTGGTTAAAGTTACCGCTCGGTAACATTCAAACCTTGGTAAGTTTGCGGTTATTCAGGTATAGTAACCTTCAAGGTAACTCGATTGTATAAACATGATATACAGCAAAGTAACCTAACCGCGCATAGTGGAATTTAACCACCGGTAACTTTAACCAAAACATTCCCCATTGTGTACACACCGGTCTTACTGACAATAACGAAGTGACGCCACCATCTATGTATAGAATGAAACATTCCCGCAATGCATTTTCTAATGACGTAATTTTCGCGCGAAGTGTCACGCTTATAAACAGCGACACATTGTGTCACACCGGTCTTACTGACCTGTGTGCAATCTCTTGCACGACGGTCACATTACATTCACCTCTGTGTTGGGCTCAGAACGGACTATTGTTATGAAAGCGTCTCATTCATGTTATGATCATTCCAAGCGTTCATCAGTGAGGTTACAGTATACTAAACAATATCTTGCACGACGGTTACATTGCATTAACTGCATTAAAGAAAACCATCTCATACCATGATATCTTATATCAGTTTTAATTAATTATTATAAAATTGATATGTTTTTTATGTTAAGAAACCGACATACATAAATACGTCGAAGCAATGCCTAACGTCACTCAATAAAAAATATGTACAATTGGTTACATTTGTGAAGTGCGTGGAATGATTACATCTGTGTAAATGGGCAATAAAATAGTTCCAAAGAGTTGCATTAAAACTCACAAGTTTTTGCACGATTTATCGTACATTTAAAAGTCATATTTCTTAATTAAATGCATGCGATCTTAAATATCCACTCAAATATACATTGTATGCGTTTGTTCGGTTTTAGCTTTTTGGTAGACAAAATGGCGTGCTGAGCCTTATGCAGAGTTGTATGTGAGAGCAAGGAACGACAACTCTGCGTGGAGATTGACCTGTGTGAATGCGCGCTAAGCATTGTGGGAAACGGACTTTTTTCCATCATGGCGTTGGTAAACATAATAAACACGGAAGTGAAAAATGGTAATTAATTATTATAAAAAACAGGCCCCATCAAACCGGGCAAGCTGTAATATATATTTGGATGCAGTTTGTGCTTCAAAAGGAGCCACTTTTCATGTCAGTCTATTGTTTGTAAGAATCACTAAGCACGTAACTTAGACTTACTAAACACATTGCAAGACTGTATCTTCTTTGTAATTAAATCTTGATCATAAATAAATATTTATAATTAAATACCTGCTGAAATTTGAGAACGTAAACGATTTAAAATAAACGCTGTGAACATTACAAGGAATCTTACATGTAGGCCTAATGTGCGAGAGGATTAATCAGGGATAAAATAAATGGAGTTCAAGGATCTAACATTTCGAGGAGGACTTCATGGTATCTTGGACATTTGGCACTTTCATATATTTATTTAGTAGATACTGAAAATGCTGAATGTGCTTATTGCAAAATCAAAGACGAGCAGGTGAGATTTTTACAGCTTTATTTTTCTTGACATAATATTGTATGTTTTCCATTTAATTTATATGGCGCTCAATTTTAGCTCGGCTGTTTTCGGGAAAAAAAAACCTAGGTATTGTCATAGACAGCTCGTCGTCAGACGTCCGCGTCATTCTAAAACCTTTACATCGGCTCTAAAATCAAAGTGCTTCCACCTATAACATTGAGACCTCACATGTACATGCACCTTGATGATTTCTACACACCACACCCATTTTGGGGGTCATTCGGTCCAAGGTCAAGGTCACTAACCTCTAAATTTTTTTAATAAATTTCAATTATTCAAAATTGCACCGCAGCCTAGCTTGGCACCCATTATGTGGTGCTCTTGTTTATGTATAATTTTAAAAATGTATTAATAACCAGAATAGTTGATGCATGTATAAATAAAAAGATACAGCCATGAACAGTGTGTTTTAATTTTTAATAAATATGCTTTGATTGCGAATATGCAAAACAATGAAGTCCATATATTGTTAACTGATTTTTAAAATGTTGAATGTCACACCTTACGTACCCGTCCGTTTATGTACCGACACTTTATGTACCACTATCTGACACTTTATGTACCATATTTATAATATATAGAGATAACTTATTTAATATGAATGTGCGTTATTGATGAAATGTATTTTGTGTGATTTATGTGTGTATTTATGAATTTAGACTTTTTATTGGCCATAGATTTTATTTTTTGTCAGATTGTCTAAGTGTCACTGAGTGTCTTAGTTTAATTTATTAGCCCAAGTACATGTATTACTTAATAAATGATTTATTAGTCTTACCTGAAATTGAAGTAAATTATAAAAATTCATTTGTCTCTTATCTTATCCTGACTAAGGATTATAAAGTCTAAAATGTTTGTATTATATTGTATAATTGAAATGTGATACTTTGAAGAGAAGAGAGAATGACCTTAATCCTTAAACTGTAAAAAAATCAAATTATTTCCTTCTTTAGACTTTAATCATGTTTAGAGAATGACCTTAATTCATTAGGACTGCTATGAATGAATGGACAATAACACCTATATTTTATGTAGGTGGTACGTAAAGTTTCAAAGTACCGGTAGTACATAAAAGGTCTGGTACATGTACATAAGGTGTTACACCCTAAAATGTTCATGGTATCAGTGTTTCAATAATGTGGTGTTTCGCATTATGTAATGCTTAGGTTGTTTTGTTTCAAATTTGCATTTATTTTAAAGCATTTTCAGTCATTTTGTGAATTCCATGTCTTTTGTAATAAGGTGAATTATGTTGCACATGGTGTCAAATATTAATTCATGGTCGCTATGGTGTAGACAATGTTGTCCGCTGGGCATGGGTTTGATCAATACTCTGGGAGAGTTCTCATTATCGTCTCCATGGACAACAAGTACTGGTGTACCAAGTAGTAGTAGTAGGTGGTTGTGTTGGTGGTGGTGGTAGTAGTAGTAGTAGTAGTAGTAGTAGTAGTAGTAGTAGTAGTAGTAGTAGTAGTAGTAGTAGTAGTAGCAGTAGTAGTAGTAGAAGTAGTAGTAGTAGTAGTAGTAGTAGTGTGGCACTTCTACCCTTATGTGAATAAACTAGTGTTCAAAGGTTTGTTTAAGTCGCGTTGTTGTATAATTTTTTGGTTTTGACTTAAATGTTCCAAGTTCGTTTAACTACCCATCGAGTTTGCAAAGCAATAAAGTAACAAGTCTTTTGTAGAATAAATCAACTGTTATTCTTGGTAAAATGATCGTATAGATTATATTGTTCTGTATACTATCGTTATTAAATAATAGAGACAAAATAAATAAATCCAGATACTCCAATACAAATATATTCCGTCCAATAAGTAAATGTCTGTGTCTGTTAATGTCCTAGCACTTATCCCCTGGAGTCAAATTGGGATGTTCACTGTGCGATTAACTCTATGTCTCGACTCATTATGTGATAGAAAATGCCTTTCTTTAATACTAAAGCAAGTAAACAAGACTTTCAATCATTTCTGTCAAATTGGACTATTTTTAGTAACCTAACCTCAGTAAACAGCAGTTAATGTCCGTTTCCACCGAATGCTAGTCTCTTTCATGTATGATAGTTCAAAGTAATCAAAGTAAGTTAAATTGAGTTCAATAAACACGGGTCTGTCTCTTTCATGTATGAAAGTTCAAATGAATCAAAGTAAGTTAAATTGAGTTCAATAAACACTGGTCTGTCCTTTCATGTATGATAGTTCAAGTAATCAAAGTAAGTTAAATTGAGTTCAATAAACACCGGTCGGTCCATTCTTGCATGATAGTTCAAAGTGATCAAAGTAACAGTCATTACCGGTCTGACCATTCATGTACGATAGTTTAATTTGAGTTCAGTCAAATTGCTGGGAGGACAAAAAGTGTTACAGTAGTAGAAGTAGTAGAAGTACAAGTAGAAGTAGTAGAAGTAGTAGAAGTAGTAGTAGTAGTAGTAGTAATATTAGTAGTAGTAGTAGTAGTAGACTAGTAGTAGTAGAAGTAATATCAGTAGTAGTAGTAGTAGTCGTAATTGTTGTTCTTGTTGTAGTAGTAGATAATTAATTAATTAGTAGTAGTAGTAGTAAGAGTTGTAATGGTTGTGTTTGTATTTGTATTGAATTCTGATAATACAACACAATGATGCTGCTGCTAACGATAATGATGATGAATATTATAATGCTGCTGCTGATTGTGATGATGATTAGATGATGGGACTTCGGTATTCTAAAATTTGTGAGGTTCAAACACAAAACCTGTTGGATAATAAAACTTCTCATTTTATGACAAAAGAGCTAGATTGTAGAGTAAAAAATAAGTATAAATTCCCTAATAGGAAAGCTACTATTAAAGGATCATGTGGGCTTCATCAAAAGCAATGCATGAAACAGTTATATCTCTTTCAAATGCACTCAATATTGCTGTTCAAATTGATATGCTCAGAATGCTTCTGGATGGGCATACACCAATGAGTACTTTCCTTCAGTTATTTCTTCTAAAGACACATTACAACACTGTTGCTCTTAGCAGGAAATCCGGACGCCCCCCTAAGATGTTCCCTCCCAAGACATATCCCCCATTTTAGTTTTAGTGCTTAAGTTTACCTCCCCCCCACAATAAATTTATAATGGTTTGGTTGAAGTATAATCTTGATTTATTATCAAAATGATTATTTTGCTTATGTAATCTTATGTACTTAACTTTTTATATGAAGCAGCTTGTTTGTTGTTTTCTTTGGATAAATCATTCATTATTTTTGTTGAACTGTTTAAGGAGTGTATGTAAATCATTAGTAAGACGTGCATGTTGGTGTACTAGAGCAATACATGGGATATTCTCAAAATCTTACACATGTTGTTTTTAATATAATTAAATAGGATCAGTTGATGAATTAATTGAATTTAATTCAGTTTGAGTCAACTTGGGCTGGGTTGTGGAACTATAGTTATTTGTTGTTTTAAATCCAATTAAATAGGGTACTATGTAACTGTCAAAGAAAATATGCATTCATACGCATATAATCCAAGTATTGGATGTCACTGATATTTTCAATTTTACTAGTAGCTAATTAAGACTAATTAAAACAGAATTGGACTTTTCTTGCAAAGTATTTCATTATTAATAATATAATAATATAATAAGCTAATGTAATCAAAACAAATTGATATTTTAATAATTCAACACAATGATATTAATAATATTTAAATTTGCCCCAAAAAACTAGGGCAGGTAGATAGGAAGGATTTTTTTTGGAAAACCAACAGTGTTGTCAGTGTAAAATATTTGTAAAGCTTCTTCAATTTCAGTTTTACATTTTATGACCTGCAACATATTCTATGCTACTTTATTTTACTATGGTAACTCATTAAAGTGTTATTTATTTTTCAACTATATAATGTGCTAATCTCATATAATGAATTACTATCCCATTTAAAGATGACACCTAATCTAAATTCATTAATACAATAGTTATAATTGTTTTATTTAACATACTATTCCACTAAAAATGACCATCATAGAACATCAATGCTGTGCTTTTACTAAATTTTTCATTGATCTCAATTATTTTAAGAAAAAAAATCTATAAGGCACTTATAAAAAAATATATAATTAGGGTGTCAAAATTTAACAAACTGAACAAGTCAATTTCAACTACTCTTGCGATGCAAATGGAGCCACTTGAAATATCAAATTGTTCCCATACTAGTCGGCAATATAGCTATGACATTGTGTATATTCAAAACATGCATCAGACACACCTTCTGAAACTTTTTAAGCGGTTTTGAAAACGCTATTTCATTGCAAACTTTCGTCAATAAAGGATACATGTTGTTATACAACCGAAAGTGAAAGTACAGTTTAAAAATAAAAAAATAAAGAGCGAAATTGTTGAAAACTAACGAAAATTTTAATTGATACTAACATAAGACCGTAAGACTGAACAAAATAATACTTAACTTTTAAATCATAACATGAATGTTTACTTATAAAGCAAATTCTTCATTCATCCGCGGACTTCTTTGTGTCGTAGTCATAAATGCCTCCAAATGGAGGTGTGTGATGCGTCTAAGTATAGAGGTGACAATAACGTAGTGACGTCACCATCTATGTATAGAATGAACAGCGACATGTATTATTTTATCAAATTCATTAACAAATGAATTCGCAATAAAATAAAGTGTAAATTTTAACTATGCGTTCATCAAAATGACCAGGGAAATTGATAATGATGTCGGGATTTGCATCATTTAGCGGAATCCCTGGTGCTTCCAAACTGCAAAAGAGTGCTTACAAAGACGTCTATTATTTTAGTTGTTCTAGATGTAACATAAAAATAATACATGGTCGTCGTAACATGCTAGACTATTCTTCTAATTTGGCTTATGTTTACAATAAACTTACTTACTTTCTTGTGCAATAAGGGAATTTACCATAGACAAATAAAACATTGTCCAAGTTTAAATATATCTTTGTATGCAGAAATCTGCAAATGCTACCGAGTTCACCAACAGCTATTGTGTCGTGTTCTGAGAAAACTGGGCATAATGCATGTGCGTAAAGTGTCGTCCCAGATTAGCTTGTTAAGTTCGCACAGGCTAATCAGGGTCGACACTTTCCGCCTAAAATTGATTTTTGCTAAGAAGGGACTTCATTTTAACAAAAAAATGTCATAAAAGCGGAAAGTGTCGTCCCTGATTAGCCTGTGCAAACTGCACAGGCTAATATGGGACGACACTTTAAGCACATGCATTATGTAAATTTTTCTCAGAACACGACACATTTGATAAACTGCTCCGGTTCATTTTAACAGCAGTAATGTACATAGAGTACATGACGTAGCGTGTGACGAGGAAGAAAGTTTATTGAGTTCTCATTTGAATATAATAATATGATGGCATAAGGGTCTTTATTCAACTATGCTAAAATAATTATCAAAGACCCTAGATGCAAACTCGTCAATTATTGAATTAAATGGATTATTTATGGATTATTAAAGGTAAGATACTAGTTCGAACGTGTTTTGTTTGTACTTTTGTTGTTCCCTGTTCTCGGAGAAATGATTTTAACATGGGCGCCATTGATGCATCGGATCACACACGGCATACCCATAACAGAATATAAGAAACACGTTCTGTGCGCCCTAAATTCGTCGTCCGAAGTCGGAAATCGTATTGCCCTGTAAATTAAGTCAAATAATGTGTCAGTCGCTGCAATTTTGTTGTTTACTCGTCGAAATTGTGAAGGTCGTCGATAGTTATCTTTTATGATGTCGCGCATCGCGGCCATTTTGTGTAAGTTACCTCTCGGTAACTTGTAATTACCCACCTAGGGAAGCAGGGTATGTTTTAACTGGGTTTTAACCGATCGGTATAACTAACCAAATTTTATACAAACGCTTACCGACCAGTAACCAACATGTTACCGACTTTTAACCGCCGGTATGTGGTTAACCGCCGGTTAAACTGTTTATTCAATCGGGTGCTGGAGTTCATAAGGCATAGGATGAATCATTTTTACTAAATACTGTAAAACACCTAAGATGTCAAGTTAGGTTTAGCTTGTAAAATAGCTTACAATTCTCAGAATGAAGAAGATCTGACAATAAGATCTAAATAATTAATAAAAATCTGATTTTAATGCCGTATGAACGGAAATTTTGTGATCATGAAAGATACCAAATGTTGTTTATCCGCGCTATTTATACCTGTCGCTCAGCAACTTAGGATTTAGGATTCGGAGCACTTACCAATCAAAATGACTTAGGAATTTCCTTAGCCAATCAAAATGACATCGGATTACAACAACCAATCAAATGCATTTAGGAATCCTAAATCCTAAACAAAGTTCTCTAGCGGTAAACATTCAACAATAATATTATATTTTAACTAACAAAACATTTTATGAGCATATATAGATGAGCAAAACATTCTACATCTAACAATAAACAAATATTCTTCTCTCTGACCTAAACAAAAAATCAGCTATGACAGAGAATAAATTTCTCGGTACAATATATCCGAAATAACGAAAAAGCTGAAACGTGCTTTTTAGGAATGGCGAATTTTACACAAACAACAACACAATTGAACATTTAACGACAATGAAATATTATATTAAAGTAACTTGTAGTTGTATTATTATAATAATACAATGTTAAGTCACTTGGAAATGAATATAACCAATAGAATCATTGCAAGATGACGGTTGGACTAGCTCCTTGAATTTCGGACATTGACAGTAAGTTTTCGCATTTAAGTTCTGTTTATAATCATTAGACAAAACATATTTAATGATTACTCTTTCAGTTAATATAACAATTAAACACTTCAACCATAATCGTGTGTATGGGATAGTGTAATGGTTGAGTAAATGATACTTTAAACAATAACAGTTTGTTTACATTATAAAATAACAGATAATAAACATGTTTATGAATACTCCAGGGCCTTACATTTCCCCTACCTTAAAGAGATAAACTTCTCCTGCAGTTTGTAAATGAACAGTAACTGGAAAACAAATGCAATGAAATTTATAACATACAAATTGTCACATAAAGAAATGCAATAATTATGTAAATAATTAAGTTTCTTTTAAATTTCTATTCAGTTCTTGAAGGTGCCGTTTACCGAACACAACTGGTGCTTCAGTTTTTAGGTAAGGTTATTCACAGTTCCTTCAGTTAGCACTTTTTAATGTTAATTCACACTGTAGTACACATAAAAAAATACTTCAACAGCTGTAAGTGTCCATGGAAACACTATTAAAATACAATGCATGAAAGTCTATTGAACACTAGCACATAATCATTCATGAGAGTTCATGAAACACTGTTAGCTTATTATTCACAAAGTCCATGAAACACTTGTTGCAGTTCATGAAATACTGAATACATATTTTTCACAAAGTCCATGAAACACTAAATACTTTTTTTTTCACAAGGTCCATGAAACACTGAATACAAATTTTTCAAAAAAGTCCATGAAACACTGAATACTTACTTATTTTTCGCAAAAGTCCATGAAACTCTGAATACTTATTTATTTTTCACAAAAGTCCATGAAACACTGAATACTTTTTTTTCACAAAGTCCATGAAACACTGAATACTTATTTTTCACCATTAAACAGTGGGCACAGTCCATGAAACACTCGATATATATTTTTCACTAAATACTGTTAGTACGTCCATTTAACGCAATAGCACATAGTCGTAAAACGTCTGTCACACTATATTAATGTAAGTACTGAAATATAGATTATTTATGTAAACATTCACTTGTTTATTAAAAAAAACAGTCCTTAAAAAAAAATTCACTAGAATGATTGCATGTTTTTGTTTTTCAAATTCTTGCAGGAACATGCGCAATACGTGTTTGCAGATCCGTCAGAAGTTGGGTGTCGGGAGTGAGGGCCTTCAGGAGTTCTTCTTGTTGTTGAGTAGAGGAGGAATCTCGTCCATTGGCAATATCCAGGAGGGATTGATAGGTATACGAGCTTTGGCCTTACTGTCCATTGGATAGCCTGCTGAACCGGGAGGACCAAGAAGTGAACGTTATGGATCAGATAAGGACGTTCTGGAAGTCGAAGAGATTGGAATGAGACAGCAGCATTCCAGCATATTCAACAGCTAGAAGACGTTAGTCAGGAGTGAGAATACGCCAGTTCTTTGGAGGCCATAGAAGATTTTTGAGGAGAGGGATCGATTCTTCATCAACTGATTTCCAATCACGTTTGGCCGCAGGAAAAAGAGGCATGTTGCCATTCATCAGCAATTATTTAGCTTTATATCGAAGCAGTTGCGGTGATGGAGTTGGCATGTACGAGTCGTCGGCCGGTGTGTCGATAAGATATAACTCTTCTTGAAGCGGTGAATTTGGGACATACTTTGGTGTTGGTTGTTGATGAACAGTACTAGTTGGAAGAGGTGATGCAGGAGGGAGTGCAGGCATATCTTTTATCGGTGAGGGTGGTTCATAGTTTGGTGTTGGTTGATTAAAAGCTGAGGTGCCGGTTTGATGAGGTGATACTGGAGGATATGTGGGAAGTTATCATGTGTCGGTGTAGAAGAAGTGGATGGCTGTTTTCTTGTTGATTTGTTTGTCGGTGTTGGGGACATCTTGAATTGGGCTTGGAGTTGGATCTCTAAGTGGACGACGTTTGGGTTCTTATGAAATATCTTGAGTTTCTGAAGTATCATCTGGATGAAGTGATAACGGTGAGGGAGAGCGAAGCGATCGGGTGTCCTCCTCAGCCAAACGGAAAGCCTTAAGGATGATGTTTTCCTTCATCCGGATAGAGTGAATGTCGGAAGATTGAATTCCGAGAAGTGATGCAAATTCTTTGATAATGGTGGTGCTGCCATGAAAAGTAAACCATCTCCCAGTGGGTTCAGGGGCGTCTTTAACCAATGACTGGCGCCGCTTTAACGATTTCATTGCCCGGCGGTCACTAAAGAGGTTGCGGTTTAGACGGACTTGAAACATTCCAGTAGCAGATTCGGCAAAGGCATTGATAGAGTCGAAGGTGATGATGATTGCAAGGAGGAAGAGAGAATCAGTTGCCTTGCGCTTTGGAGGGCGGAGTTTCTTCAAGGCTTCTTTCATTGAGAGATGCGGTCTTCAATACCAGGTTTTCTTCCAGTTGACCATTTGGACAAAAGGTAGCGGGCGTACTGTGCCTCAGGAGAAAGATTTCCGTCGACATGCGCGCGCCTTCTTCATAACAAAATATTAATCAGCTCTATGTGACCACCTTTCACTAACTATGATACCATGATTATTGAAGGTGTTATCCTTTTGTAGGGCATATACCATGTGATATGCGTCTTACTTACTTAACTTCAAATATAGATCCTGTGTAATGAAAGTGTGCAGACATCAGTACCATGTTGCTAATTTAATTGTTATTATCATTGTGCTGAACAGTGCTCTGGAACATTTGTTTCCATTTAGGTAAATGAATGCCTTTGTATCTCATCTATCTGTCAACATGTATTGCTTTACTTTGTGCCACTGTTGATTTTTGAATCATGTATACAAGGTCGTCTATCTTTTTAGTGATCACATATGGGCCTTTCCACTGAGGAGACAGTTTGCTTCATATTCCAGGACGACGTGTGGTGTCGTGCAACCATACAGGGTCACCAATGTTGAAAGGTCGAACTTTTGCATGCAAGTCATAATGACGCTTGCGATAATAAACTTTGCTTTTAAGACATTTTCTGGCTAGATTGTGAATTTTTATTAGATTATTATGAAGTTCCGTTACATATGTTTCAGGTTGATCGGATGCATTGCACTGAGGCGGCAAACCAATACATGCTTGTAAAGGCAAGATTATTTCATGACCAAAAATCATCCGGTTCGGTGTTTGACCAATGCTGGAATAAACAGACGAACGGTATGCCATCATAACTTGAGGGAGGAAGGTATCCCATGACCTTTGGTTTGAAGCACAATACATTGTCAACATTGTCCCAATAGTTCGATTAAAACGTTCAACCATGCCATTTGATTGTGGATGAAGAGCAGTTGAAGTTATATGCTTTATTTGAAGCAAGGTACACATATCGTTGAACAAGGAGGAAGTAAAATTGCTACCTTCGTCGGAGTGAATTGACAAAAAGACTCCGAATCTGGATACATAAGTATCTACAAAAGCCTTTGCAATGGTTTGCGCTGCTTGATTGGGCAAAGCCACAGCTTCAGTCCAACGTGTAAAACAATCACAGATGACCAGAACAAACGAATGACCGAATTCTGATCTTGGGAGTGGCCCATAAATGTCAACAGCAACTCGTTCAAGTGGACCTAACACAACTGAATTACCCAGAGGTGACTTTGCCGGTTTGCTTGTTTTGCGAGCTGCACATGTTGTACACTGAAGGCAATATTTTTCAACATACTCCTTTATACCTGGCCAATAAAAAGTTTGACGCACTTTGGTCAGTGTCTTGTCAGCACCTTAATGACCACCAGATGGTAAATCATGAAAATAGTGACCAACATCTTTATAACGATTTGCTGGAACAACAATCCGCATTTGATGTTTATCATCACTTTCGAACCAAGTACGACAAAGAAGACTCTGCGACACACTCAGTCTATCCCACATGCGCCACAACGTTTTAATTATAGATGACTTGTCTCTGACTGCTTGCCATTGCGGTTGGTCTTCAGACTGTTGCAGAAGTTGAATGATAAATTGAAGGTCAGGGTCATGAAGTTGATCAGATTAAATGCTGTTTATTGACCAATCGGGCAAGTTAGCCATTGTGGATTTGAATCGCACAGTATTGGATTCTAGACTTTGTTGAACAACTCTGGTTGGAATATGTGGATCATGCAATACATGGTCTGATATGCTTGCTGTTTCGATTTGTGTCACAACACTGCAGTCTGGCTCGAAATTTCCGCTTTGCTGTTTAGCACATTTTGAACATAGCGAACGCGACAATGCATCAGGATTTCTGTGTGTCAAACCTGCTCGATGGGTGACGGTCAAGTTGTAAGTACCAAGTTCTTCCAACCAGCGGGCAACTTGCCCAGTCGGATTCTTCAGATTTCGCATCCAACTGACAGCAGCATTATCCGTCCTAAGAAGGATCGGCTGACCATAGAGATACGAGTGAAATGACTTTAATGCTTTAACAACAGCTAGTAGCTCTTTGCGTGTAATACAATATGAGCGCTCATGGTCATTGAGGGATTTGCTTTGATAAGCGATGACAACTTCAACATCATTCTATAGTTGTGACAGGACAGCACCAGTAGCAACATCACTGGCGTCAGTATCTAAAATGAACTATGCCCCAGGTATTGGATAACCAAGAATGGGTGATGAAATAAGGGCAGATTTCAGAGCTTGAAATGCGCTCTCGCATTCTTGCGTCCAAACAAATTTCACGGGCTTGTCAAAGACTTTATGGAGTGGTTTTGCAATTGAGGCAAATCCTTTGACAAAACGTCTGTAATAAGAACAGAGACCCAACAAACTTTTTACTTCCTTTGTGGTGTTGGATGTTGGCCAGTCTTAAACGGCTGAACTCTTTGCTGGGTCGGTTTGAATACCAGTCTCAGAAACAATGTTCCCTAGGAATTTCACGTGTTTTGAAAGAAAATGCATTTCGATGGTTTAAGCTTTAAATTAGCTTGTTGTTGCCACATGAAGATATTCTCTAGCCGGATAAACCCATCAGCAACTGTGACGCAAGGAGAAATAATATCATCCATGAAAAGGAGCAATTTTACCCATTGAAGTACTCTAAGTACATTCTACATTAGCCTCTCAAATGTAGAAGGAGCATTAGCCAAACCAAAACTCATGACTGTGAATTGATACAGGCCCAAAGACGTTGCAAATGCGGTCTTCTCCTTATCACAGTCTTTCGTGCCAACTTGCCAATATCCACTGTTTAGATCCATTGACGAGAAATACTTAGCACCACTTAACGAGTCTATGTAATCAGCCACTCTAGGCAGGGGATATGCATCCTTTACTGTCACATCATTTAGCCGCCTGTAATCAACGCAAAATCGAGGGGTGCCATCCTTCTTGGTTACTAATACCACAGGGGATGCCCACGCACTGTAAGATGGCTCGATTACACCTCTGTCTAACATTTTGGAAATTTCCTCCTGTTCAATGGCCCTTTTACCAAGTGGTAACCGACGAGGTGGTTGTCTGATAGGGGCTGCATTTCCTGTATTTATGGCGTGCTGTACTAAATTTGTACGGCCTATGTCCTATGCTATATTTGCAAAGGAGGCTGTTGAAATCAGCGTTTTAGGACCCATTTAATTGAACAGTGCTACGTTAAAAAAGTTCTGTCAAATGTGAAGAAAGTGATTGACAGGGATCATGCTCTGTAACTCGTGCAATGCGTGGACCATCGCTGCACTCGTCAAACGACTCGCGTGTATCTAACGCTTTCTTTGCATATAGTGCAGGCTCTGACCCAAAATTAATGACACTAACTTTTGCATCCGAATTTGAATCATCGCTAATGCCACCAACATCACTAAACCCATTTTTACTTATCAGATCGAACGAGGGCTCAATAAAACATGTTGGACCCAAATGTTCTGAAAACGGTATGTTTACCGGAACCCATGCACGAGAATGCGCCGGGATTTTGTTAGTTTCACGCACCTCTACTCTACAAATTTGTAAAGCAGTACCACCCATCCACAAAGGAATTGTTTTTCTCCCAACAGTTAGACATGAACGTCTATAGCTGATACTATCAACATTTTCGCTAAGAAAATCTTGGCCAATAATGCAATCAGAATCCATATCACACACACTAAATTGGACCACAAAGGAACAAGAACTCAAATCAATAGCCAACTGCACTTTGCCAAGAACGTTCATGTTTTCACCATTAACAGTACGGAACGTTTGTTGCATCGGCATTAATGCTATGTCATGCTCCTTTTGCAACTCAGAAAACTTCCTACATGAAATCAACGACGTAGTGGCTCCACAGTCAATCAAGAAATTGCATGGATGATTAAAAATTGTACCAGACGCGTAAAATCCATTATCATATTCACTTACATCTGCACCAAAACGAGCAGTATGAATATCAACAATAGGGACATCATCACATTGAATGGGTCTTTCAAATGATTTGACTTACACTTGACCCTCAGCACCAGCTACAATTAGTTTTCCGAGTTTTGTTTTTGGGGGGTAGAACGAGGGGGAACATCAGGGACTTGGGAAAAGGGACGGACATTGGGAGGACGGAAGTTATTATTTGGCCTGTCTTGGCGACCTGGTCGTGAATGCATAAAACTGCGTTGATCGTCGGGCAAAAGTGTGTTGTTTACATTTTGTGGACAATTTCTCCAGAAATGCGACGGTGAGTTGCACCCGAAACATGCGCGGGGAGACTTGTTCGGCCTTATAACAGGGAAGCTGGGGGAATGTGGTTTTTAATGCGCTCAATTCAAGCTTCAAGTCGCTGAACTGCAGACAATATCTGTTATTCGGGTTGTGTTATATTGTAAGCATCTAATGCACGGACGTATGTGGGTTGCGGTGTACCAAGAATAGCTTCATAGCGTTCTATGACACTTACAGCATCATTAACTGTATGGCAGTTAGTGTCGATGCAACGGCAATGCATATCACCTGAAATTTGTTTGTAAAGCTGGTTTAATGCTAGTCGGTCAACTGCAATGGGATCATAATCTGAATACGCTTTCTGTGCTAGCTGCCTGATATCGTCGGCTAGGGAAGAAATGGATTCACCGCGAAGGCGTCGTCGGTTCTCAAATTTTTGACAGCCATACATTTTGGTGTTTACTACTACCAAATCTTTGGGAGAGTCTTGACGTCAGTGTTTCGTATTCACCACGTTCAGATTCGGACAAGGTCATGTAATAGTTACGAGCTGCACCTCGGAGACTGCTGGCTAATATTAAGACCTTTGTTCTATAGTCCCAGCAGGAAAGTTCAGCACAGTCCTCAAAATGAAACATGTACTGCTCAAAGCACTTGGTACCATCATAGGAGTCGGGCTTCATGAGAGAGTGTTGTATAGGAACATTGAATGTTGGGGGTATTTGATAATCGCCATGCTGTCTGTTTTCTGGAACGTTACCGCCTCTAAACGGATTGTTATTTGTTTTATTTTTATGCATCTCTGTGTTATGTTGTGCGTTTCAGGGTTTTCTGCTATATTATTTCCCGAATAAAGTTCAACTGTATTTAGTGAAGAGTGGTCACTTAAAACGCTACGTCTATCAAACGATATTTCTTGATCTGGCGATGCCATAATTAAAAGGTTGAGTCTGCCAATATTATTACAGGATAGTCTTATTAAATTCCAAAATCTGAATTCTATCTTATAAAAACAATTATTAAATTCGTCTGTTAGTTCATTTCTTTTTCTTAGCGTGGATTTCCATCACTCGGCTGTTTATGTAAATAAAATTTGCCGCACTTCTGACGCCAATTGTAATGTACCGCTACCATTTAGTTTTACCCAGCCTATAATTTAGCCGCTCTTGTCAGGATGGCTTCAAACAACTGCGGTTCATATTTTGAACGTCTTTTATTTGCAGATACTAAAAATTACTAATATTATCGCATTATAAAGTCGACATGTTTCAAAAGGCACTTCAATGTAGACTTAAAACACAGATCTCACGACAAGTATTTTCTTATAGCGCAGATAAATTCTTGAGCTCTCTGGAGTTCATAATTAAGACATAGGATGAATAATTTTTACTAAATACTGTAAAACACCAAAGATGTAAAGTTAGTTTTAGCTTGTAAAATAGCTTACCATTCAGAATGGAGAAGATTTGACAATAAGTTCTAAATAATTAATAAAAATCTGATTTTTTATGCCGTAATGAACGGAAATTTTGTGATCATGAAAGATACCGAATGTTGTTTATCCGCGCTATTTATACCTGTCGCTCAGCAACTTAGGATTAAGGATTCGGAGCACTAACCAATCAGAATGACTTAGGAATTTCTTTAGCCAATCAAAATGACTTCGGATTACAACAACCAATCAAATTATTTTTAGGAATCCTAAATCCTAAACAAAGTTCTCTAGCTGTAAACATTCAACAATAATATTATATTTTGACTAACAAAACATTTTATGAGCATATATAGATGAGTAAAACATTCTACATCTAACAATAAACAAATATTCTTCTTTCTGACCTAAACAAAAATGCAGTTATTGCAGAGAATAAATTTCTCGGTACAATATGTTTCAAAATAACGAAAAAGCTGATAAGTGCTTTTTAGGAATGGCGAATTTTACACAAACAACAACACAATTGAACATTTAACGACAATGAAATATTATATTAAAGTAACTTGTAGTCGTATTATTATAATAATACAATGTTAAGTCACTTGGAAATGAATATAACCAATAGAATCATTGCAAGATGACGGTTGGACTAGCTCCTTGAATTTCGGACATTGACAGTAAGTTTTCGCATTTAAGTTCTGTTTATAATCATTAGACAAAACATACTTAAATGATTTCTCTATATGTTAATATAACAATTAAACACTTCAATCATAATCTTGTGTATGGGATAGTGTAATGGTTGAGTAAATGATACTTTAAACAATAACAGTTTGTTTACATTATAAAATAACAGATAATAAACATGTTTATGAATACTCCAGGGCCTTACAATAGCCTGTTGTCCTGTCTATTCGTCCACCTAAGAGGTTGAACGCGCGCATGCGCCTTACATGTTGATATGGATGAATGAAACTATTACACAAAGTGTAAGAAATATCTTATCTATAAGTTTAAACAACAAAAACATGTCGATAACTTCGGTAACACAAATTATTTACTTATGAAAAGGATGCTGTCGACAAATCAGAATCATCCAAACGTTTCCTATGTATTCGTTCACATCATTCGATGACGTCACGCGCAATCAATTTGAGGCCTTGGAAGTGGAAACAGAGATCGGTGAATTGCACTATGACTGAGACATATAAGATGAGCCCTTTCGCCACGAGAATATATTACATATGCCGTCCGAAATTGTATTTCATGGCATTAACCATACAATAAACACAAATAACAACTGTAGAAATAAGATACACATCCAAACAACAATAAACTTTGAAATATTAACAAGCAAAAAAGATAACAAAGTTTGACTTTCGAAGTTTAAATTATGCAGTGCATGCACCGAAAAGCATCTCCCCTTCTCAAGACACTTTTCTTGTTACAAAAAGCAAGGTGCCCCCAATGTCCGCACTCATCACACTGTGCCCAGCTGACTATTTTTATAAACGAATTTTTTCGTCAGCTCTGCGTGGATAAAAAAAGTCCACATACGCAACAACCCTCGCTTTCCCCGTCTGAATCTGTTTCGTTGTCGCTGTCATTTATGTGATTGACATTTAAGACACTTGTAGAGGGCTGTGGACTTTTTGTGAGCTGTGGAATAATGCTTTTGACATGCAATGACAACGCTGGGGTCGCGTCATCCTTTTGGGAGCGATACAGGTCTAATTCTTCAATGTACCACTCACTCGTGATTTCCTTACCACCAGGGTTTGGTTTAGAAAGTTTGTGTTTCTTATTCATGCAGTTACATTTATTCTTATTTGTCTGCACAGTTGATTTATTTTTTTCTGCTTCTGCCTGTTTTTGTAGATAAGCATCGATTGCCTCTTTTCCAGAGTGCATTTATTTTTTGAAGCGTTGTCTCGTCCCTAAATGCTTCAAACGGGTATAATTGGTTTTGGGAAATCGCTGTCTTGTCAAGTGGGTATATTCCGGTTTTCCTAAAGGCAGACACAATGTCCCGCGGACTCATAGCCTTAAGATAGGCATGACAGGCGATGGCAGCTATATCGTACTTAGTTACGATTTTACCCATGTTGCTTTTCATGTACGCAGCATCTTCACTGTAATAAAACCGCTTGAATGGTCCGAACACTGCGACATCAAGAGGTTGTAAAACATGTGAAGTGTGCGCCGGCAATATAAATATGTGAATGTTGTTGGAAAGCGCCCATTAAATCAAATCGGATGATGTATGAGTTGTATGTCCATCAAGTATAAGTAGGACGGGTCGGTTCTCGTGGTCCCATTTTACATGTTTTAAAAAATTGATTTTTTAGGTAATCCTGAAAAACTGCCGTCGTTGACTACCCGGACTCGGACATAGCATAACCGGCCCCAGCAGCTGCACCTTTCATTAAGTCTTCGTTGAATCTTGTTCCTGTTAAATTATATCATATTATTTAGATTCAATGTCCGAAACATATCGGTAGTATTGATCGAAAAGGACGTAATTTAAGTTTATCACTGTCAATTTATCGTTTTAAATGAGATAAATATTTTGAGTATGGCTTTCCAGTATAACCCATAAATATGTTATAACTTACATTTACGCACCTTTTACAGACGACACAGGAAACAATTGACTTCAGAAATCATTGTAACAGTCGAAGAATTTGCTCGTACTGAGTAGTTTCTCTTTCTTTTATAAAGTCATGTTCGTAATTTAAAATTGTCCGACGTAAAATTCTATAAGCTATGGTTAATGGCATAGATATTCGTTTTTATACCTCACCTTTAAAAACAAAGTATGGAAGTACATGTATGTTGCTTCCAGCTGCGTTGGCACGTACTATGAGGGTCGTTGTTGCTGCTCGTGGGGACGTTACTGAATGTGGTTTTTCTTTGGAAGGGGCAATAATATTGGGCGGTCTGTGTTCTGGACTTATGCCAGTCTCGTCCATATTAAATATCAGGTCTGGCCTGTTTTCAAGATGTAGGTTGTCAATGGTATTCTTAAGATTGTGAAAGTATGTCTGAACGGCCTCTGGGGAAGTATTTTTCGCTCTGTTGGATTCCAGAGCAAATGGCTTAAGGGTTGAAAGCCTTTCTCTCCAACGTCCTAAGAAACCTTAAAGCCAGCAGTTACTTAGGGGTTTGTCTCTTTTCCTTCTTCCAAGCTTGAACGCCAGTTCGCCGGTAAGTTTTTTCATTTCCATATTTGAATAAACATACCCCAATCTTGCACATTGTTCTTCATGTTCTACCAGCTCCAGTTCCTCTTCTGTCTCAAGCACGGTTTCCCTCGCAAAATCTTCAGCATCAACCTTTCTAGAGACTCTGTCCCTCAATGTCTGGAAGGTGACACCATATTCCCTCGCCGCCTTGCGCAGAGACGATCTATGTTCCTTTACATCATTGTAAGCCTTTAGCAGTTTATCTTTTGTATAATTTCTATACTTGCCATGATATCTGGATGGAGTGGTCTGTTGAACGAAAGACAATTATAGGAATTATAGTGCTCATTAATTGTAGAATTTGCAAAAAGATAAACGCCATAACGTTAATTGAGTTAATTGACTACAGACATCGCTATAACCCCATTGCGGGCCTCAATGTTTTAGCTAAAGCGTCTGAGTGATAAAATTAGGTCATTTGATCCGGGTAATCCAGACAGCCTTGCAGACGTAAATACAAATGTAAACACTGACAAAAAAAATGTGAATTAGATGCATATTTCATTAAAAGGATGACTGTTTTGGGGGAAAGGAAGGTTTATATTTTTGAAAAATAGTTAAATTGAATAGATTACTTACGTTTTTAGTTCGCATTTTACACAAATCTGGGGCCAAAATATATCCGGACAAAACTTGTATAGACACCGGGCACCTGCGACCGTTTGGATTGCGGCAAATTTCGCGTGAAGATTGTTCACGAATAGATAGGGCTGAACGAATAGATAGGAAAGAAGGATATTTTCAACACCATTTAGACGCGAGCAGAGTGAAGAATATACACATACAGATAACGTTCAGATCTTCAGTTTGACTGATTCAGTGCAATAGGTTTTATATGCTTACGGTATGAAAAACCTATTTATTTATTTTTCGAAATACAATTGACAAAATACAATAGAAAATCAATTATTATTTAAAGTGTTTTGGAATATCAAACAATGGCTTCATTTTACTTTCAGACACTGCAATGAAAATATAACAACTATGGAAAGACAGGATGTTAATATTCTAACGCTTCCGGAAGACGTCATTTTTCATATTTTCCAATTACTTCCCCAGTTCGAGGTTCTTCACAACGTTCGTCTGACATGCAAAGCCTGGAACCATTATTCGCGACATGGAATACTATGGCGAAGTATTCGAGCTCAAGACTTCATTCGCGCCACATTCAGAATTGAGAATTTTATTAGATTTCTTTGCGATATATCAGAGTACGTAAAAGAGCTAGAAATTGACGTCACACAGATACACAATTTGCAGAAGAAGAAATTCAAAAAATTAAGGAGTTTAAAGTTATATCAGCCATGTCAACCATGGATATCACCAGATAACGATAAGTGGACAGAGTACTCGCTACAAGTGATAACAGGGATGTACCCAACGTTGGAAGTATTACATTTGAATTATGTGTTTACTGACTTCGACATGACATACTGTCCTAAAGATCTGAAAAAGCTCGTAGTTGATCGCTGGTTTATGAAAGAAAGCAACAATGATAAACCTCATCGCACTATTCACGAGAATTTTAAGAACCTTACACATCTGCGTTTGATCAGATGTACACTTACAAATCAGACTGTGCTGGACTTGCTCAGTGAGCTACCGTGTTTGGAATCCATAGAATTATCAGGTACGATATACAATCACATGGACCATGATCTTACAAATGACAAAGAGTTTCCCAAAAAACCATGCTCCAAGAGAATACAGAAAGTTGTTTTGAAAAATATCGTCCGTTCTTTCTATCCGCTCGTATTTTAATACATTCTGGAATCGGCTCACGAAAGTATTCATGATATTGATATTTCTAAAACCAGCCATGGGTACGACACATTGCCATGCCTTCAAATAATTGCAGAAATGTGTGAGCAGCTTGACACTCTAATCATCGGTGACTATAATATATATGAGGAGGACCCTGCATATTTGATAGATCTGGATATAGATTTATATAAATACGAAATAAACAGAGCTATCAGAGATGTGGCCTCCAAAAACCAACATCTGTCTACCGTTAAACTGAACTACGTTGGAGCGATTATAGACGATGAGACTGTTATGCACGTTTTTAAAAACTGTTTGAAACTACAGTGGATTGAACTATTGGGATGTGAAAGTCTTTCAGACAACACATTGGGCAACATTTCAAACGAAGAAAGGCTCCAGGTGATGAAGATATCAAAATGCCAAATGGTGACGCCAGCAGGCATTGGTAATGCCGGCGACTTAGGACATTGAATTTGGAAGCATTTGGGACGATCCAACTTATTTTAGATAGACAGAGCTTGCCAACAATGAACTACTTGACGACTTTGAGTCTCGCCAACTGTTACGAGCTTTCTGATGAATGTCTCGACCAAATCGCAAAATGTTGCCCTATCTTGCGTAGTATCAACCTAACATGCTGTTGCAGAATAACGGACATGGGCTTCGTACAGTTTGCCCAGCAATGTGCAAGAATCACAGAAATAATCCTCAATGATAATGAAGAACACCAGATCGGTTTGACCGACCATGCATTCGCCGAAGTCGCTGAGTGCCACAACCATTTAGAACGATTAACTTTAGGCCGTTTCAGTAAAATCACGTACGAGGCTATACACGAGCTGATTTGCAACTGTCCCAAGCTTACCGAAATTTTGTTCTGCTACACAGACAGAGAATGGTCATTCGATGTCGTGATAACGGAGTCCAAAGTTGACATGACACAGGTCGAAACACTGGAATTCACGGAAAGGCTACGACGGGAATTAGAAAAACTACAATTTCTACGAGAAGATGATTTAGAATATTTATGGAGAAATGTATCTGCGATTCGCTTGCACAGGGACTGTTTAAGTCGCCGCAACAAAGAGAAGTTGTTCACGGACTGGGACAAGGCTGGTCTGCCATGGTTGTAAACATATAAATTGGTTAAAAGACATGTGCTGAATTAGATTGGTGATTATTCATCAATTTCTAGCTCCTATTCCACTACTACATCAACACACAAACATTGATTCTCGCAAAATCGGAAGAGAAACGTTAATATCTTGGATCAGTAAGTTCAAGCGTCTAGAACAAAGGCCTTGGCAAACAGCGTAGACCCAGATGAGACACCGCATGATGCGGCGTCTCATCAGGGTCAGCGCTGTTTGCTTAAAGGAATTTCTGTAAGAAATATTCTAAAAATTGAAATAAATATACTAGACAGCCCTTATTTTGGAAATAAATTGATCCAATTTAGAAGGATGGTAGAGTCCACTAGGCTTAAATGGGTTAATTGAGTTACGGATGTAAAAGCAATATCCGTAACTTCAAAAATGGCATCCCGTCGACGTATGTGTATAATTATGTAGAATAGGTCAATGTTACTATGTTTTAATGTCCAATGTACCAGTGATTATGTCCCTTATCTTGTATGTGTCTATTTAGCTCTCTTCTGAGATTCATTCCCTTTTGTGTGTGTCCAGCCATGTATTGGGATTTCATACGTGTTTTGTCCAGTGAGAATGAATGAGTAATCAAATATACAAGATGTGTATTGGTCAAGACAAAAAAAGTTGAAATTAATTGCAATTGCTGACCATGCTTTCCTTTGCTCCCAGGATGTCAAAAGACATACTTGTTAAAATCTACTATTAATGTTGTTTTTTGTTCATCTAATAAACTGGTGAGTTTTAGATTATTGGTATTTTTCAATTATGTATTACTAATAGTCTGCATTGTTAATGAATTGAACTATTTTAAATATTGTATTTATGTTTTAAAGGTTGTGTCATGGTTTAATTATGTTTAAATTTATTTGTAGGTTTGTATATTCTGTTAAATATGTATATTTATATATATATACACACATTTCCGATATGCTTTCGGCTCATAAAACCTTGGGCTGCGTTTTGATCTATTTCAACCCCTACCCCACTGCGATTAAATTATATTTATATGCATGTATCAACATGACAATTAAAATATCTAGAGTGTTTAATAGGTGTGTGTTCTGAATCATATTACTCATAATAAACATATATTATGACTACTGTGTCATGCCACTGCATGCGTGACAGATGACATTACAACTAAGTTTCATTTCTATATCCCCTTTTGCATGGGAATTCTTAATTACAGAAATAAGTTGTAACTCATTCGTTACGAACAATTTTATATTACATAATAAATGATTTTAAAGTGTCCATGAAATGCACAAAAACAACTGCACGAATGTTACAATGAACATTCTCAGTACTGTCCATTCCAATAAAAACCTGGTGTATAGAAACACAGTACTGAATCTTAAGTGCATTACTTACATCTGCATGAAATCAATAAATGAAACACAGAGTCGAAATTTTTATGAAAGAAATACGAATTTAAGTCCAAACAATGTCATCCCAATGAAATATTAAACTTGTACGACGACACAAAGGAATAGAGCATAATCTTCGAATATGTATTAACAACGTAAGTAGCAGAGCATGAGTAGACTCAATTACTGTCAAAGTCACTATCAGAACCAAAGATTTCTTACTCATCCTTCTTCCATCTCTCGCTGCCACTTCTATTGCAGCTCGCGCTGCATATACTTGATCTACTTGCGGATCGACTGCGGCTTCCGTAACGACTGCGCGATGTCGACAGCGTCGGCGACCTAAAAATACTTCTGCTTTTACTTTTTCTTCTGATAGCACTTCGAGAACTGCTGGAACTATTGCTTCCAGTTGTTGAAATTGACCTAATGTTTTACCGTAAACCTGAACGTCAACTTCCACTCTTACTTTGGATCTGGAGGATGGACCGGGCTTCTACTTCCGGTACTAGAACGAGGTCGTGACCTTGACCCACTTCCGCTTCGGGAACGCGACCTTTATTTTAAAATCGACCTTGAACGTGCCCTTGACCTCTTATGACGTTTTAGCTCATCATCTGAAAAAGAATACAGGTCAAAGTATGATTAGCACACTACAGAATTATGTTAAGATTTTACAATAGTTACATGATTCGGACAGTAATGCATGAAAATATTCAAGTACTGCCATTATAAGTACATTAATAAGCATTCTAGACTCATTTAAAATAGATTCCAGAACAGAACCATTTATTCCGGCAAACACATGTATGAACGAAACTGCGTTTGACTGTTGACTATCGGGCATAATTTTAGGCTTCCAAATATTCTGATAGAGTTAATAAGTATGACGTAATGCTAACACATACACAATCTTATACAAAAAACACGCACGTTTAACATGATCAGGATATAAACCATAGTTAGTGTTCTGGATGAATTCTTCCGCCTCCTCATCCTTCACTTCCTGGTTGCAGCATGGTCATACAAACATTCTTTAAAATACACACTTTTGATGCACAAGGAAAATTTGAAACAATGGTAAACATAGTTTGTTAAAGAACCTAGAAAGGCATATTTCTTAAGGATTCTTACATGTTAATTAATGCAAAATAATTATGACCAATAGAAAACCCCACAAAGATGTGGCTCTTCATTTAAAGACCACTTCAATAGCTGGACATTGAGGTGTCAGTAAATATGTTTCCTAACTTCTGTTAGTCTTGAAATTTTGTTTTGTAGGATTGATAAGTCCTCACATAATCGAGTGTCAAACGCAGAAGGACCTCATAAACTTCGATATAAATACCTAGTGTCTAGCACAGGTGGTTAGCGTGTTGCTATGATTATAATTAGTGAAAACATCATTTTGAATGATAAACAATCATATTATAACGAAAAATCAACTTTTCTGAAAAAAAATCACTATCAAATAAATAAATAAATAAATAAATAAATAAATAAATATATATATATATATATATATACACTTCAACACCGTTATTTCGAAGTCGTCGGGACTGTTAAAAAACTTCGGATTAACGATAATTCGAAATAAACATTTGACAGAAGACTTCTTTGATTCTGTAAAAAATGAATCGTTGTGGAATTCACATGGTTCGGTTACACGCTTACTGAAAAGCGTAAACTAGTCAGATAGCAATAGATTTCCACTTGTAACAAACGGAGGAATAAAACGATTATTTTTCTTGTTTTTATTTTTGTCTTATTACAGAACATATAAAATATAATGAATAGCACAATTGATCAGACATACATACATATTAATACATTTTCGGAAATTAATTAACATTTTTTTAACTAATATGCGATGTCTCTCTGAACACCGGCGTTCGCGCAGACGACAAAGGTGTAATTATCGGCTTTTGACGAGCCACGACAAAGGTGTGAAATTACGCTCAGTATTTTGCAGTTTTGACTTCGGATTAAAGATTGTTAATAAGGTGCGAATTATAGTGTTGGGACCGACTGAATCACTTCGAATTAACGATTTCTACGGTTTAACGAAGTTCGGATTAACAATGAAATTTTATATTAAACAAAGAAGAACCAATATCGGGACCCGAAAAATACTTCGAAATAACGGTGACTTCGGATTATCGGTGTTCGAAATAACGGTGTTGAAGTGTATATATATATATATATAATACTATATTAGGTTCCCCTATATACCTTAATTCGTGTTAATATAGAATAACAAGATGGCCCTAGTTCGCTCACCTGAGAGGAGTCGGTTCATTTAATCTTTACTTAACGTCAAACTTGACCTAGATCTTGTCTAGACAAACATCCTGGTCAATTTTCATAATTATTGAACCAAAACTCTGGCGTATGGAGTGTTTTTGTAAGATTTTACCTGGTGACCTATATTTTGAGTTGACCCCCCTTACCAAACATCAAACTTTGCTTACAAAAATAAATATTTTGACCAAGATTCATAAAATCTGAAACAAAATTGTGACCTCTAGAGTTTTTACAAGGATTTTGTATAATATAATGAAAAATTGGACAATCTAAGGGCAATAATTATGGCATTAATTATGTGATTTTGTTCATTATCAAACTTGACCGAGATCTTTCAGCAACTTGCATAAAGAATGCTTGAGAAGTGTGAATGCTAGAGTGTTTACATACCAAATGTGGACGAACGGACGGCGGACAAAGACCAATTCTAAAACCTCACCTGAGCAATCAGGTGAGCTAAAAAGTGTGTTTCACCGATCTGAGCCATTTTCCAACTTGTCCGAGAAATCAATAAAACCAATGTATTGACTAAGTTTCACGATGATTAGGCAAAAAATGAGACTTCTATAGTGTTCGATCCCAAGGTTTCTCTTTAGTCACATAAGGAAAACTGCCCCCCCCCCTGGCGGCCATGTTTTTTTACCAAACGGGACCATTTGCGAACTCATCTGAGATATATATAAAACCAATAATTTCACCAAGTTTCATGATGATTGGGTAATAAATGTGACTTCTAGACTGTTCACAAGCTTCTTTAACTATATAAATATAAAAAAACTGCCCCCCCCCGGCAGCCATGTTATTCAACTGACCGGAACCATTTTTTAACTCAACTCTCGTATCAAGGAAACAAATGTGACCTAATTTCATGAAAATTGGGCCAAAATGTTACTTCTAGAGTGTTCACATGTTTTCACTATATACATATTGAGAAAAATGCCCCGCCCACTGGCGGCCATGTTTTTTTCACCGATCTGGACCACTTTCGAACTCGTCCGAGAAATCAATAAAACCAATGTTTTGACCAATTTTCATGATGATTGGGCAAAAAATGTGACTTCTAGAGTGTTTACAAGTTTTCTCTATAGCCAAATAAGGAAAACTGCCCCGCCCACTGGCGACCATTTTTTTCAACGGACCGGAACCACTTTTGAACTCAACCAACATATGTGTGTAGAATACAGATACTACTGCACAAACCACTGACTCATCAGCTGGGAACTGCCTATCATCAAGTGTTTCTATCCTTTAATCCCAGGACACTCTCCGGGCAGTGGATCCGTAGTGTTGGCCAAACACTACGGGTCAGTGGTTTAGCGTCCAGCTCTTCTCCTCTCGCATCATCCACAGCCAGTTGGATGCTTTTTCTGCAGCTTGTCCAAGTCTGCCTACAGCCCTCTTCCTGTCACCTCCCTTGATCCCAATGTTGCTGAGCATTCTCCATACTGATTGGGCTGGAAATCCTCTGCACCCTATTTCAACGGGGAACAGCCAGGCACTCCAACCGCGACTTTTACACTGTTCTTGTAGCTCAGTGTACTTTCCCATTTTCCGCTCGTAGGCCTCATCACACCTAGTCTCCCAGGGTACAGTGAGTTCTATCATCACCAGTTTCTTGTCCTTGGGAGACCATATAACTATGTCTGGTCTCTGTGTGGTATGGACTATGTCTGGGAATACCAGCTGTTTTCCTAGGTCGACCTTCATCTCCCAACGCTCTGATTCATCAAGGATAGATGTTGCTGCGGTTCTTGCCTTCTTGGCAGTTTGTCCTTCCTTGACGAATTTGATTGTTGGTACTTCCTTCTTGTTGGTAGGTCTTGTCTTCCTTCTCTCCCGCTCTAGTATGTCTGCTAGCTCCTTGAGGACTGTGTCGTGCCTCCATCTGTAGCGGCCTTGTGTTAGCGCTGTCTGGCAAGATGAGAGGGTGTGCTGCATGGTTCCTGGTTTGTCGCACAGCTGACACTTTGGGTCTTCCACTAACCCCCATCTGTGTAGATTGACTGGAGATGGCAGCAGATCATATACGGATCTCAGTAGGAATTTGAGTCGTAGTGGTTCGTAGTGCCAAATGTCTACCCATGTCAGGTGTCTTTCTGTGGTCTGCCATTGTGTCCATGCGCACTGCCCTCCCATCCCGACTGCTCTGGCGCGCCTGTCTTCCTCTTCTGAAAGCCTGATCTCATACTGGACCATTTGGCTTCTTTCTTTCTTACCGGCAGTGCTCCAGCGTTGTGGATTTTGAACTGCCCAGGCCTTGTCTTCCTATAGCTGTGGTGCCTACGATGTCTTTGTGTCGTAGCCTGCTTTCTGCCTGGGCGACTGCCTGGCTTGCTGACCACTTTCGCCCTGTGCGTGTCTCGATGCCTGCCTTCCATATCATGTCATCTGATGACTCTTTGAGGGTTACCACCAGTCTTCCTTTGGCAACCTTGAACTTTTCAACTAGTGAGGTCATTGGGAGTTGAAGTTGGTTGGTTCTGCCATACAGTCCAATGCTGGTGAAACTAGGAGGGACACCAAGCCATCTCCGGAGATGCCGGTTGATCACTCTCTCGAATCCTTCTACAGTGGTTGTAGCTATCTCGTACAGCATAAGGGGCCACATAAGCCTAGGTAGTAACCCATGTTGGTAGAGCCATGCCTTAAACTTGCCCGGGAGTCCTGTCTGGTCTATAAGCTTCAGGCCATCTTGGAGCTGGTTTTTGACTCTAGTGATGTTATTAGTGTCCTTCAGGCTGGCGTCGTACCACTTGCCGAGGCACTTGACTGGACTGTCAATAATGGATGGAATGTCTTCCCCTTGCACCTGTAGAGTGAATCTTTTGGTGACCTTTCCCTTCTTGATAATCAGGCTCCTTGACTTCTTGGGTTTAAACTTCATTCGTGCCCATGTGACCGTGTCCTGTAGGGCTGTTAGTACCCAGCGGGCCTGTACATGTGTGGTGGTAGTGATGGTCAGGTCATCCATGAACCCCCTGCTGGATGGGAGGTGTATACCTGACGCTGTTTTTGGTCCTCTGGTTTCCCTCTTCGCGGCGTTGATGATAAAGTTCATGCCCATCACGAATAGTACCACTGAGATGGTGCAGCCAGTTACTATCCCCTTCTCTAACCTCTGCCATGGCGTTGTCTGGTCACCGATTGAGAATCGAAGCTGTATGCCATCAAAGTAGCCATTTATGATACCCTGTATATGCTCTGGGATATGATAGTGCTTCATTGCTTCTTCAATAAGCTTGTGTGGTATGGAGCCATAGGCGTTGGCGAGGTCTAACCAGACGACTGTGAGGTCATTGGCGTTCACCTTTGCTTCACGGATGATCTGACTGATGGCACTGGAGTGTTCAATGCAGCCAGAGAAGCCCGGACCCCCTCCCCTTTCTGTACTGATGTGTCAATGTACTGATTGGTTGTCAGGAACGTGGTCATTCGTCTTGCCAGGACAGCGAAGAATATTTTCCCCTCCACATTCAACAGTGAAATGGTTCGGAATTCGGTCACATGTTTGGAGCCCTTTTCCTTTGGAGTAAATATTCCCTCTGCCTGTTGCCAACAATCTGGGACTTTTCCTTTCCTCCATATCACCTTAAGTAGGGTCCATAGTCTTCGTAGTAGCATCGGGCACATCTTGTATACTTTATAGGGTATACCGTTTGGTCCTGGTGCGGAGCCGCTTCTTGCTTTCTTCACTACATCAGAAACTTCCTTCATTGTGGGTTCTTTTATGTTTAGTGGAATTGTGGGTTCTGGGACTGGTTCAATTCTTGGACAGCTTCCTAATGGATTATCTCTTGCTGGATCGGAGTGTGTGTCCTTTAGATGCTGTTGTATCTCTTCCATACTGCTTTCAAGCTTCCCAGATTTTTCTTTGTCTAGGAGTCCTTTGGAAAACTTGTATGGATTGGCTATGAACTCAGCTCGCCTCTTGGCTCGCTTCTTCCGCTTGTCTCGGAGTTGTTCTGCCTTACGAAGATCGGTCAGTTTCTGTCTGAGTTCATCTCTAAGCTGCTGAAGTCCGGGTCTTTCCTCTATATTTGCTTTTTGGTAGGATTTCCTCAGTGACTTCAGCTCTTTCCTAATCTCTGTGATCTGTCGTTGTCTTCTATTTGGCTGTGCAGGGGTTCTGGTGGGTTTCCGTTTCACCTCACCAAATCGTTCTTTGCCGATAGAGTGGACAAGGTTGGTCAGAGACTTCAGTTTCTTCTCTACTGGCCCTTGGAGTGTTGTTTCCAGGATGGTGTTGAGGTCTTCATCAAACTGTTTCCACAGGTTCCTGTCACTTGTCTTGGGCCATGTAATTCTAACCTTCTGGGCTGTGGCATTAGTATTGGAAGCTGTATTTCGGGTGTTGTGCTGTGTGTCTGTGTTTGGCCTCAGGTCTTCTGGAGTACCTAAAAGCTCTAGAAGAGGGTCATCTTCTTCGAAGATGTCGCTGACTTGCGAGACAATGTCAGGATCTGCTGAATTGGTGCGTGGCTTCTCAGCTGCGTAGAGGTCCCAAGTACTGTGGGTTGAGTCCTGACTAGGATCCTCCAACGTCTCACCAGATGTAAAATCTGAGCGTTGCCGCTGCCTTGCCGTGCTCCCGCATGCCGTTCTCCCTTGATGAATACGCAAGCCTCTAAGGTTCTTGCACACCTTTCCACATCTACACTTCACCTCTGCCTTTGTTCCGGTCAATGTCGATTGGACTAGCCGTGTCGTTGTCGTTGAATCCGTCTGATCGAGTCTCTCATCCTCCCCCCCTCTCGGGAAACTCTGGGGGTATTCTTCTATATCGGAGTCTGTAGCTTGATAGTGGGTGTCTTCTCACGAAGACTGCAATCTGGGATGCTACCCCGTCATGCCCCGGGTCCAGTCTGTTCCTGGTGTCATCTGTCTCTCCAGTGTCACTGTTCTATTCTCAGTCGTCATCCAGTCTTTCCTGGAAGTCACTGGTTGCCCAGATATATGATGTGTAGAATACAGATACTACTGCACAAACCACTGACTCATCAGCTGGGAACTGCCTATCATCAAGTGTTTCTATCCTTTAATCCCAGGACACTCTCCGGGCAGTGGATCCGTAGTGTTGGCCAAACACTACGGGTCAGTGGTTTAGCGTCCAGCTCTTCTCCTCTCGCATCATCCACAGCCAGTTGGATGCTTTTTCTGCAGCTTGTCCAAGTCTGCCTACAGCCCTCTTCCTGTCACCTCCCTTGATCCCAATGTTGCTGAGCATTCTCCATACTGATTGGGCTGGAAATCCTCTGCACCCTATTTCAACGGGGAACAGCCAGGCACTCCAACCGCAACTTTTACACTGTTCTTGTAGCTCAGTGTACTTTCCCATTTTCCGCTCGTAGGCCTCATCACACCTAGTCTCCCAGGGTACAGTGAGTTCTATCATCACCAGTTTCTTGTCCTTGGGAGACCATATAACTATTTCTGGTCTCTGTGTGGTATGGACTATGTCTGGGAATACCAGCTGTTTTCCTAGGTCGACCTTCATCTCCCAACGCTCTGATTTATCAAGGATAGATGTTGCTGCGGTTCTTGCCTTCTTGGCAGTTTGTCCTTCCTTGACGAATTTGATTGTTGGTACTGCCTTCTTGTTGGTAGGTCTTGTCTTCCTTCTCTCCCGCTCTAGTATGTCTGCTAGCTCCTTGAGGACTGTGTCGTGCCTCCATCTGTAGCGGCCTTGTGTTAGCGCTGTCTGGCAAGATGAGAGGGTGTGCTGCATGGTTCCTGGTTTGTCGCACAGCTGACACTTTGGGTCTTCCACTAACCCCCATCTGTGTAGATTGACTGGAGATGGCAGCAGATCATATACGGATCTCAGTAGGAATTTGAGTCGTAGTGGTTCGTAGTGCCAAATGTCTACCCATTTCAGGTGTCTTTCTGTGGTCTGCCATTGTGTCCATGCGCACTGCCCTCCCATCCCGACTGCTCTGGCGCGCCTGTCTTCCTCTTCTGAAAGCCTGATCTCATACTGGACCATTTGGCTTCTTTCTTTCTTACCGGCAGTGCTCCAGCGTTGTGGTTTTGAACTGCCCAGGCCTTGTCTTCCTATAGCTGTGGTGCCTACGATGTTTTTGTGTCGTAGCCTGCTTTCTGCCTGGGCGACTGCCTGGCTTGCTGACCACTTTCGCCCTGTGCGTGTCTCGATGCCTGCCTTCCATATCATGTCATCTGATGACTCTTTGAGGGTTACCACCAGTCTTCCTTTGGCAACCTTGAACTCTTCAACTAGTGAGGTCATTGGGAGTTGAAGTTGGTTGGTTCTGCCATACAGTCCCATGCTGGTGAAACTAGGAGGGACACCAAGCCATCTCCGGAGATGCCGGTTGATCACTCTCTCGAATCCTTCTACAGTGGTTGTAGCTATCTCGTACAGCATAAGGGGCCACATAAGCCTAGGTAGTAACCCATGTTGGTAGAGCCATGCCTTAAACTTGCCCGGGAGTCCTGTCTGGTCTATAAGCTTCAGGCCATCTTGGAGCTGGTTTTTGACTCTAGTGATGTTATTAGTGTCCTTCAGGCTGGCGTCGTACCACTTGCCGAGGCACTTGACTGGACTGTCAATAATGGATGGAATGTCTTCCCCTTGCACCTGTAGAGTGAATCTTTTGGTGACCTTTCCCTTCTTGATAATCAGGCTCCTTGACTTCTTGGGTTTAAACTTCATTCGTGCCCATGTGACCGTGTCCTGTAGGGCTGTTAGTACCCAGCGGGCCTGTACATGTGTGGTGGTAGTGATGGTCAGGTCATCCATGAACCCCCTGCTGGATGGGAGGTGTATACCTGACGCTGTTTTTGGTCCTCTGGTTTCCCTCTTCGCGGCGTTGATGATAAAGTTCATGCCCATCACGAATAGTACCACTGAGATGGTGCAGCCAGTTACTATCCCCTTCTCTAACCTCTGCCATGGCGTTGTCTGGTCACCGATTGAGAATCGAAGCTGTATGCCATCAAAGTAGCCATTTATGATACCCTGTATATGCTCTGGGATATGATAGTGCTTCATTGCTTCTTCAATAAGCTTGTGTGGTATGGAGCCATAGGCGTTGGCGAGGTCTAACCAGACGACTGTGAGGTCATTGGCGTTCACCTTTGCTTCACGGATGATCTGACTGATGGCACTGGAGTGTTCAATGCAGCCAGAGAAGCCCGGACCCCCCCCCCCCTTTCTGTACTGATGTGTCAATGTACTGATTGGTTGTCAGGAACGTGGTCATTCGTCTTGCCAGGACAGCGAAGAATATTTTCCCCTCCACATTCAACAGTGAAATGGTTCGGAATTCGGTCACATGTTTGGAGCCTTTTTCCTTTGGAGTAAATATTCCCTCTGCCTGTTGCCAACAATCTGGGACTTTTCCTTTCCTCCATATCACCTTAAGTAGGGTCCATAGTCTTCGTAGTAGCATCGGGCACATCTTGTATACTTTATAGGGTATACCGTTTGGTCCTGGTGCGGAGCCGCTTCTTGCTTTCTTCACTACATCAGATACTTCCTTCATTGTGGGTTCTTTTATGTTTAGTGGAATTGTGGGTTCTGGGACTGGTTCAATTCTTGGACAGCTTCCTAATAGATTATCTCTTGCTGGATCGGAGTGTGTGTCCTTTAGATGCTGTTGTATCTCTTCCATACTGCTTTCAAGCTTTCTAGATTTTTCTTTGTCTAGGAGTCCTTTGGAAAACTTGTATGGATTGGCTATGAACTCAGCTCGCCTCTTGGCTCGCTTCTTCCGCTTGTCTCGGAGTTGTTCTGCCTTACGAAGATCGGTCAGTTTCTGTCTGAGTTCATCTCTAAGCTGCTGAAGTCCGGGTCTTTCCTCTATATTTGCTTTTTGGTAGGATTTCCTCAGTGACTTCAGCTCTTTCCTAATCTCTGTGATCTGTCGTTGTCTTCTATTTGGCTGTGCAGGGGTTCTGGTGGGTTTCCGTTTCACCTCACCAAATCGTTCTTTGCCGATAGAGTGGACAAGGTTGGTCAGAGACTTCAGTTTCTTCTCTACTGGCCCTTGGAGTGTTGTTTCCAGGATGGTGTTGAGGTCTTCATCAAACTGTTTCCACAGGTTCCTGTCACTTGTCTGGGCCATGTAATTCTAACCTTCTGGGCTGTGGCATTAGTATTGGAAGCTGTATTTCGGGTGTTGTGCTGTGTGTCTGTGTTTGGCCTCAGGTCCTCTGGAGTACCTAAAAGCTCTAGAAGAGGGTCATCTTCTTCGAAGATGTCGCTGACTTGCGAGACAATGTCAGGATCTGCTGAATTGGTGCGTGGCTTCTCAGCTGCGTAGAGGTCCCCAGTACTGTGGGTTGAGTCCTGACTAGGATCCTCCAACGTCTCACCAGATGTAAAATCTGAGCGTTGCCGCTGCCTTGCCGTGCTCCCGCATGCCGTTCTCCCTTGATGAATACGCAAGCCTCTAAGGTTCTTGCACACCTTTCCACATCTACACTTCACCTCTGCCTTTGTTCCGGTCAATGTCGATTGGACTAGCCGTGTCGTTGTCGTTGAATCCGTCTGATCGAGTCTCTCATCCTCCCCCCCCCTCTCGGGAGACTCTGGGGGTATTCTTCTGTATCGGAGTCTGTAGCTTGATAGTGGGTGTCTTCTCACGAAGACTGCAATCTGGGATGCTACCCCGTCATGCCCCGGGTCCAGTCTGTTCCTGGTGTCATCTGTCTCTCCAGTGTCACTGTTCTATTCTCAGTCGTCATCCAGTCTTTCCTGGAAGTCACTGGTTGCCCAGATATATGATGTGTAGAATACAGATACTACTGCACAAACCACTGACTCATCAGCTGGGAACTGCCTATCATCAAGTGTTTCTATCCTTTAATCCCAGGACACTCTCCGGGCAGTGGATCCGTAGTGTTGGCCAAACACTACGGGTCAGTGGTTTAGCGTCCAGCTCTTCTCCTCTCGCATCATCCACAGCCAGTTGGATGCTTTTTCTGCAGCTTGTCCAAGTCTGCCTACAGCCCTCTTCCTGTCACCTCCCTTGATCCCAATGTTGCTGAGCATTCTCCATACTGATTGGGCTGGAAATCCTCTGCACCCTATTTCAACGGGGAACAGCCAGGCACTCCAACCGCGACTTTTACACTGTTCTTGTAGCTCAGTGTACTTTCCCATTTTCCGCTCGTAGGCCTCATCACACCTAGTCTCCCAGGGTACAGTGAGTTCTATCATCACCAGTTTCTTGTCCTTGGGAGACCATATAACTATGTCTGGTCTCTGTGTGGTATGGACTATGTCTGGGAATACCAGCTGTTTTCCTAGGTCGACCTTCATCTCCCAACGCTCTGATTCATCAAGGATAGATGTTGCTGCGGTTCTTGCCTTCTTGGCAGTTTGTCCTTCCTTGACGAATTTGATTGTTGGTACTTCCTTCTTGTTGGTAGGTCTTGTCTTCCTTCTCTCCCGCTCTAGTATGTCTGCTAGCTCCTTGAGGACTGTGTCGTGCCTCCATCTGTAGCGGCCTTGTGTTAGCGCTGTCTGGCAAGATGAGAGGGTGTGCTGCATGGTTCCTGGTTTGTCGCACAGCTGACACTTTGGGTCTTCCACTAACCCCCATCTGTGTAGATTGACTGGAGATGGCAGCAGATCATATACGGATCTCAGTAGGAATTTGAGTCGTAGTGGTTCGTAGTGCCAAATGTCTACCCATGTCAGGTGTCTTTCTGTGGTCTGCCATTGTGTCCATGCGCACTGCCCTCCCATCCCGACTGCTCTGGCGCGCCTGTCTTCCTCTTCTGGAAGCCTGATCTCATACTGGACCATTTGGCTTCTTTCTTTCTTACCGGCAGTGCTCCAGCGTTGTGGTTTTGAACTGCCCAGGCCTTGTCTTCCTATAGCTGTGGTGCCTACGATGTCTTTGTGTCGTAGCCTGCTTTCTGCCTGGGCGACTGCCTGGCTTGCTGACCACTTTCGCCCTGTGCGTGTCTCGATGCCTGCCTTCCATATCATGTCATCTGATGACTCTTTGAGGGTTACCACCAGTCTTCCTTTGGCAACCTTGAACTCTTCAACTAGTGAGGTCATTGGGAGTTGAAGTTGGTTGGTTCTGCCATACAGTCCAATGCTGGTGAAACTAGGAGGGACACCAAGCCATCTCCGGAGATGCCGGTTGATCACTCGAATCCTTCTACAGTGGTTGTAGCTATCTCGTACAGCATAAGGGGCCACATAAGCCTAGGTAGTAACCCATGTTGGTAGAGCCATGCCTTAAACTTGCCCGGGAGTCCTGTCTGGTCTATAAGCTTCAGGCCATCTTGGAGCTGGTTTTTGACTCTAGTTATGTTATTAGTGTCCTTCAGGCTGGCGTCGTACCACTTTCCGAGGCACTTGACTGGACTGTCAATAATGGATGGAATGTCTTCCCCTTGCACCTGTAGAGTGAATCTTTTGGTGACCTTTCCCTTCTTGATAATCAGGCTCCTTGACTTCTTGGGTTTAAACTTCATTCGTGCCCATGTGACCGTGTCCTGTAGGGCTGTTAGTACCCAGCGGGCCTGTACATGTGTGGTGGTAGTGATGGTCAGGTCATCCATGAACCCCCTGCTGGATGGGAGGTGTATACCTGACGCTGTTTTTGGTCCTCTGGTTTCCCTCTTCGCGGCGTTGATGATCAAGTTCATGCCCATCACGAATAGTACCACTGAGATGGTGCAGCCAGTTACTATCCCCTTCTCTAACCTCTGCCATGGCGTTGTCTGGTCACCGATTGAGAATCGAAGCTGTATGCCATCAAAGTAGCCATTTATGATACCCTGTATATGCTCTGGGATATGATAGTGCTTCATTGCTTCTTCAATAAGCTTGTGTGGTATGGAGCCATAGGCGTTGGCGAGGTCTAACCAGACGACTGTGAGGTCATTGGCGTTCACCTTTGCTTCACGGATGATCTGACTGATGGCACTGGAGTGTTCAATGCAGCCAGAGAAGCCCGGAACCCCCCCCCCCTTTCTGTACTGATGTGTCAATGTACTGATTGGTTGTCATATAATTATTAAGACAATTTTTTTTGACAAAGTTACATGAAGATTGGGCATGAAATGTAACTTCTACAGTGTTTACAAGTGTTTTCCTTTTTTGACCTAGTGACCTAGTTGTTGACCCGGCACGACCCAGTTTCGAACTCGACCGAGATTTCATTGGGACGAAGCTTCTTACCAAGTTTCATGAGATCGGACAATAAATGTGGCCGCTAGAGTATTTACGAACAAATGTGGACGGACGGACGGACAAAGACCGGTCACAAAAGCTCACCTGAGCAATCAGGTGAGCTAAAAAAGGGTATGGAGATATATGTATTTAAAGTAGGAACCCCGTGACCTATTTCTAAATCAGAGAAATCAGAGACCCCGTAACTGGCGATATGTGTGAATATATATTTATCATACCACCGCATTGATATCTGCCTGATATAACGTTGCCTGATATATTTTTTTATATCATGGCAACAGGAAGTTCTTATATCAGTCAATGTTTGGAGTTACGTGGGCTTTGCAATTAAGTCCACAATTTCTATCAACATGAATCAGGTTCAACAAAACAAACAATTTGATACCAAGAACGTACATATTTTATTCTAGTTTAAAGTCAAAAATCACAAAAACGTTAATTTTTTAAACACCACCACATCCTGCACTACAGAAGTTTAATGACGTCATCAATGGGACAATACATCTTAAATATCGATATAGATATTGCACTCGCAAGTTTTGCACAAAAAGTAAAGACACATGATAACTGTATGCTAATCCTCAACTATTGAAACAAAAGATTTAACACGCTTATGTCAATATTGACACCATCATCAAAATGTCAATCTCCAAATTGGCGTCTCCAAATTATTCGGTGAAGTGTGTTCTTCGATTAAATTTGTCGCTGCAGTACATTCCTGATCTCCAATTCAAGACGTTTATAATTAAAGCGGGCGTACTCTTCCCATTCGTAGTGCAAACGACTGTTTTTCGCTATACGATGTTAAAAATATATGATTATTCCTGTCGTCTTTTCGAACGCCGTTGCTACATGTATGTCAGCGTGTAAAAGCCGGATCAGCAAAATCAGCGGGGATCCGTACGTTTCAATATATAAATGCTTTGTTTTGCAGATTTTTAGGAAAATGTGGTATGATAAACAGAAAAACAGGTTACTGTCCCATCGTTTTGTAATAAATCGTGAGTTCCAAATAAGGTCTATAATGGACAAATATTTAAGGGATGATATTCTTTACAACTATGTTGGCAGCAGTTGTGTGCTGCTTGTTTCCTTGTTGAACTCACTGTTTATTTTACCCATATTTGGGCATGGTTGTTAACATAGCTTTTATATATTTAATTATAAATATGTGCAATAAGCTTGAAAATCAATATTGAACGCGAGAATGTGTTCCTCCAGTCTAAGCCTTTCAAAGTGCCTTACTTTTTCTAAGGAACTTTGTTGACAGCACCATGTTTATCAAAGGATAAAATCTTGGTGAACTTTAGGTTCACACTCTCATTGTGTAATAGGCGTGGCCCGTGGTGTCATGGTATCATTTCAAGTACCGTAAAAGTGATCCTTTTTACACTATCAATTCAATACATTTGACAATAGCATGAAATAAAGATTATGTTATGAATTTTAAAACTAAATGCTGCTGACGCCATTGTGAGGAGAGTAAAAAGGCTAAACGGAATCATAACATATCTTTAATGACCGACTTATCGTAGGTAAATATGAACATGATTTGTATCAATAAATGATAACGTTCTATAATGATGATAGGTTTTAACACATGGAAAAATGAAACAGTCATAATAAACAGCATCAAAAACACCGTGATAAAAACAAGAAGTGTTCTTATAGTGAGCTTTTGATACACAATCATGATATTATGTTTATTCTGCCACATATTTCAGATTGATGATGTGGCAGTTTGGTAAAATTTTCTTTAACCCTTTTCATGCTGGGAAATGTGTCGTCTGCTAAATGTCGTCTGCTGAATTTCTAAAATTAGCATTTTCTTCGATTTTTTTCAAAGAATACTATCAGAATAGCAAACAGTTTGGATCCTAATGAGACGCCACGTTCTGTGGCGTCTCATCTGGATCCAAACTGTTTGCAAAGGCCTTTAAAATTCGGTTCCCGCACTAAAAGGGTTAAGTTAAAACTAAATAGACTTGAAAAAGGCCCACCTGGACCATAGCCTTTTTACAAAGCTAAATAAATATTCAAGCTTATTTTTCTCACAAACTTCTCCAAATGTGTGTTTACTTCCAAGTATATGTGTAACAAATCAACAGACTATTTAAAAGCTAAGGAATGCTAATTCACACATTTGGAATTACAAAAAGAGACATTCATGGTAAGATTTTATAAACTATCACTTAGATAGTTTCTCTGAATGCACTTTTAATGGTTTATAACAAATCAGGCCAGTGATATTTTCATACAGATATTCACATACTGTATTGTTAACATTTGATCGAATGCCATACACTGTTATGAGTTCAAACTGTTTGTTAAAATCTAACAAATACAATTACTAAATGTAGTAACATATTTTAATGATGTTATGAATATCATGTCTATAGTCCAGTAAATAACTGCTTCAACGCCTGCCATCGAAATCATTGATTGTATACACTGATCATCTGTCTTGACAATCTTGACACCAACTATGACTTCACAATACTGTAATCTTGCAAAATGTCTGCAATATATATCTGAACAAAACATTGAACTCCCATACAAATATTCAGAACCCAATAATGTGAATGATGTTTAAACAAAATGATGGTCCACATCCTAATTTAACTATTTCTTTAGTCAATAAAAAAAAAAATACAATAAATTTAATTTGACAAACAATCTGCCTGCTGTGCACCATATCCCCATGTTGATGTCGTTTGCA